>NC_090894.1:1762962-1780462 GCF_036669925.1 Montipora capricornis
TGAGCCACCATACAGCAGTGAGCTGCATTCTTCCTGATCAAAACTAGTTGAAGAATTAGAGGTGCAGCTGGCAAATAATGAGAATATATTAATTAAAACTTGACACACTTTTTACTTATAATATAGATGTAAGATCTTTTCTTGAAGTTTGCGGAATGAGCAACAACGCGAGAAAGAATTTCAGCAACTTTGCAAGATACATTTGCAGACAATATGAGGGTCTTATTCAAAGCATGCCTGTGTGAATGCGATATTTTTCGAGTTAATTCACTACTCGTAATATATGTACTTTGCTTAAACAATGTCCTTTAAAGGCTCCAAACTTTGAACATAAATCACTCTGTACACGGAGAAATGCAAAAGAAAGCTTTTATTCTGATGTATTGTATAGATTGTGACAAATATCATCAACGGATTACCTTGTTTGATGCTCTCATAATCGGCCTTATTCGAAAAGGAACATCATGCATTACTCTTGAAAATTACACACTCCAAGTCAGTACTTAATCCTTTCAATGAACTCCAGTATCTTTCAAATCTTGCCCATTTGTAATGAATCGGTGGAAAGATTCATCCTCCGCCATTTTGAATAACACGTGAGAGACCGGACGACAGACCGGACTGGAAACTAGTGAGCCCTTTTCATTTTGGTCAGCAGTCAGTGGTAACCAGTCCAACTCCAATCTCGTACCCAGAGTCCTCGGGCTTTTTGGCCAGCGGGTGAGCGCCCGTAGAGACTCTGGGATAATCGACTCCATTTTCCCAGAAAACGTGGGTTCCGGTCTTATTAGGTACGCTTGAGTTTAACCGGAAACAGAAAAGAGAAAACCGTAAACAGTAGAAATGGCGGGTTGAAAGTGTTCGAGAAACAAGAATTTTAGCCTTACACACAAAGAAACTGGAGAAATGATCATTGGCTTGCTGTAAGAGCAAGTGAAGATGAAACCTCTGACGCTTTCGGTGAGTGTATTTTTAGTGTTTCAGCGTACATTCCATCGTTCAGAATGCCATCGTGCAAGCAACACGATCGACAATTTTTTTGTGGAAACGACACAAATGTCCTCTTCTTCTTCAATTTGATGTTTCTGTAATTCTGAATGGCTTCGACAAGACCTTATTCCACGGATTTCTCCTCAAAGAGACTGATGTAATGTTTTCCCACGGTACTTTTGCAATAGCAACAGTAATCACTTTTTAGCAGCGCGGGAAAATTCCCGTGCGGTATAAGACATAATTCAAACCTCGTCGTTTTATTATTTTTGTGATTTATATATTTCTGAGGTAGAAAAAATCAAACAGCACTGAAACTAGTTTTAGATTTTGAATCTCCCTCCAAATTCTGGGGCTTCCGAATTACTTACCGACTTCCTGTCGGACTGTCATTGTTACGCAAGCGGCCAATCAAAAATATAGTTCAAGTCGATTATCCCAGAGTCTCTCCGGGCGCTCACCCGCTGGCCAAGAAGCCCGAGGACTCTGGGTACGAGATTGGTCCAACTCTTACAGACTTTGGGCGGTTTTATTCAAACGTTTATGTATCTACGATCACACTTTTTGCACGGTGACGATTTTTTGGCTAGGTTTACTCTTTAAATCCTGATCCAGGCAAGGAAATGCTAACAACAACGCAAGTAAAAAGGTAAGCGTTAACTTTAAGCGAATAACGCTTGATTTGATGCCTTATTTTCTTGAAAATGAGGAACGGTTTACCTGTATTTAGAATTCACATTTTCACATCTTCGAGTCAATATGTGAAGCAAGGATAGTCAATTTGGCTTAAATGCTATAGCCCTGTAAAAAAATTCGTAAACCTGTAATGAAGAATAATGAAGTTTTAGAGCAATTGGTGAAGCAAATGATTTGGAAAACAAGTGCTCATACCGCAAGTTATATGTATACGATTGACAAATTAATGATTCCTTCTCGTACAAATGCTAAATGCTGTCACTTCAACTATTGTAATAAATGCAGAAAATGCCTGGCAAAGCTATTATTGACGTTTGTAAGTAAAGAGATCCAAATTTATGAGTTTACTCTTACACCATTTAGTTGTAATAGAAAAAATCAGTAATTTAGAGGAATTACTACATGCATCATTGAAGTATAATAATACTGTATATGCTGTATTTTTTTTAAGTTGCCATGAAAGAGCAGAAAAAGACACGTCCTGAAAAAAATCTTTGATGGGACAGCAAGGAAAGGTCCTTCACAGCAGACAAAAATGCTTATCAACCAATTCTGTCTCCTCCACCAGTTATGGTTTGATGTATTTAAGGATCTCTCTTTGCAGACTTGTTATAGTTCTGTGGTTTATCTGAAATGTTTAACAGCTTTTTTCATATTTAATTTTAAAACAAGAACCCAATCCAAAGATTTTGACATGAATTAAATGTTTAGGTACTGCTTTGAACTCCGTATTCTACTTTTTGCCTGTGAGCTATTTACTGTTAATAGCTTGACTGTAATGGATTTTTTGTAGTTTCCACCACGTTTCTGATTTGCTGGAATATTATTTTACAGGAGCAGGATATATATATTATATATTTTTAGTTTTTGCAGTTGCTGAAATGTAATGATCTGTACATAAATTAATTAATACCCATTGAAGCTGAATGTGAAACTGTGCTACTTGTTTGTATGTTGATTAAAGGACCTTCAGAAAACTGACCAGTGAATTGACTGATTGTAGTCCAAGACTAGGAAGAATCACAGCTGTTCACTGAATATATGGGACAGGATGGGAATTGTGTGAAAGTCATTTCATTCCCATACCAGATGCAGCATACATGTACCTAGACAATAATGTGGAGATTGTATGCATGGAAGTTTACCATTTCATTGATTGCCATATCATTATTATGGGCCAGCATGATATGGGAATTGTAAGGGACGTTACCAAATCCCCATAGCATTCCCATACCATATACCAGTGTGCCTGGATAATGTTGGAATTGGATGGAGTGCTGCCAAGTATGTAGCATTCCCAAAGTGAGGGGTCAGAGATCATGTTGTATTGGTATGGGGCTGAGCCATATCATTCCTATACTAGATCATATGGGGTATCTATGGAGTACTACAATGTACCAAATACGTAGCAATCCCATTCCCATAGTTTAAGACAATAGAGTTATAACTAAATGAAGACAGACTGCCAATTATGGGTTTGAAACTGAATTTTTTTTTTAAGAAAAAGTTCAACAAATGTATTGTCAGTGCAATAGTGGTTTGATTTTCAGGTTCAGTACTGTAGTTTCAACAAGTCTGGAAAGTAATATTGTTACACATTTGACAGACGTACAGCAATCTTTGTGCACCCATGTATTAACTTGACTTTTCATGGCAACTTAGTGCTTTAGCTCGATGACAATTTTGGTTATGAATTAATTTTGAGACTTAACAATAGTCATATGCTTATTTCTTTTCTGTTGGAATTGTTAAGCTTTTCAATAAAGTACACAAAAGAATAATATTGGTCAGCATCACTTTGTAAGGTAGCATTAAAGGGGAAAATAATTATTTTGAGTAAAGACTAGCAATTACCTCAAGGGAAATGAAAGTGATTACTTTTTGAGAACAGGGGTTCAAGTTATTGGAATTGACTGTAATTTGCACCAGGAAACACCAGGAAAGCAGCAGTGTTTGATTTGTAAAAATATTGCTAGATTTTTTACGAATTTACTAATAAGAAGCCAGTGCAAGATTTGGATCTTTTTGTAAAAGTTACATATACAATATTTGGTTCTTTCTGCAGTTTAGTACTGGAGTGCAGATTATGTTAAACAAAATAAAACAAAACAACTCCAAAAATACAATGCTTTGTTGTTATACCCGAATAAAACCCCTATACTACGAAAATCACCGAACTGTGGAATGGGCTCAAATTTTTGTATCGTCGCCACACCCACTTTTTGTTGCTGCCCCTCCCATTTTCGTCGAAGAATTCAGTTGGTATTTAAAGTAACAAACTGAGCCTTACCGGGGTGGCAGACCGTAGTTTTCTCAACAGCAAAATTTCTTTATTCCCTTGGGTCCCGACATGACTGCCAGGTCAAATCACAGTCACACCTCCTTCGTGTTGACAAACTTCAAAAACACATTCTCGGAGCGAAAGCGTTGAAAGATGCGCGAATGAAAGCCGTAGCATACAAACTTCTGCGCATTCATGCCGCTTTTATTAGTTAATAGCACTTGTACTCAGTAGACTGTTCACAATCGTATTAACTGCGGCAGGTTAGTTTTGTAGGTTGCAGGTTGAAATTTACTGTGACTGTTACATGAATAGCTAACCTTAGGCCTAATTAGGCCTAAAAACGTTTCTTTAGGCCTCCTTAGGCCTAAAAACGTTTCTTTAGGCCTAATTAGGCCTAAGGTTAGCTATTCATGTAACAGTCACAGTAAATTTCAACCTGCAACCTGCAACCTGCAAAACTAACCTGCCGTATTAACTGTCTATATCAAGCCGTCAAGGAATTAACATTAATTATGCAAATAAAATTTTCATTCCCCTGTGGTCTCCCGACACGACTGTTTCTCTCAGATGCTAATAATTAAATTTCACTGGCTTCAGTAAGTCCAGCCACAAAATATTCGAAGCACAGTATCCAACGAGAACAAAATTTATTTTTATGTTAATTCCTTGAAAGCCCGAGTCAATGCAGGCCCCAGGGGAATAAAAAAAATTGCGGTTGACAAACTATGGGAACAAATGTTATTTGCATAATTAATGTTAATTCCTTCACGGCTTGATAAAGACAGTTGCGATTGCGAACGGCCTACTGCGTAAAAGTGCTATTAACTAATAAAAGCAGCATGAATACGCAAAAGTTTGTTTACTACGGCTTTCATTCTCGCATCTTTCAACGCTTTCGCCCCGTGAATGTGATTTTGAAGTTTGTCAACACGGAGGAGGTGTGACTGTGATTTGACGTGACTGAGATAATGCAGCCATGTCGGGACCCAGGGGAATAAAGAAATTTTGCGGTTGACAAAACTACGGTCTGCTACCCCGGTAAGGCTCAGTTTGTTACTTTAAATACCAACTAAATTCTTCGACGAAAATGGGCGGGGCAGCAACAAAAAGTGGGTGTGGCGACGATATGAAAATTTGAGCCCATTCCACAGTTCGGTGATTTTCGTAGTATCTGTAAGTTTATCATTGGTAATCTTGTAAGATTCTGGAACAAGATCTTGGAAGATGTTAGCCAAGATAGTTCAACACCTTACAAGATCTTAGATAAGATCTTGGGTAGAATCTTACAAGATTCTCACAAGATCTTATCTAAGATTGTACAAGATTCTTACAAGATCCTTGTCTAAGATCTTATAAGACTCTTACAAGATTCTTGCAAGATCTTATCTAAGATCTTGACTAAGATCTCACACAATTCTTACAAGATTCTTACAAGATCTTATAAGATTCTTACAACATTCTTACAAGATCTTATCTAAGATCTTGACTAAGATCTTATAAGATTCTTGTAAGATTCTTACAAGATCTTGTAAGAATCATGTTAAGAATCTTACAAGATCTTGTAAGAATCTTGCAAGATCTTGTAAGATCTTAACAAGAATCTTACAAGATCTTGTAAGAATCTTAATTAAGAATCTTGGTAAGATCTTAATAAGAAACTTATTAAGAATCTTGGTAAGATCTTAATAAGATTTCCACCTGGGGTTACCTCGGATCACACCAAGTTCCTCTGGCTTGAAAAACGACCCTAGACAAAGCAAACTGCTAATGAACATTAAAAATGCGTAGCCGGAGAAAAACTACGCTCAGAAGGATCACCTGTAAATTCTATGTGACAACGTTCTGTCCAAGATTTCTGGATCTGACGAGACCTTCAGCCACTCAGAAAAGCAATTTCCAGTCTGTCCCACCATTAAGGGTGGCTGGTTGCTTAACAGACTGTTGACTTTCTCATCTGGCCAGACATACCAAAACTATTGGTTACCTCGGGAAGGGTCCTTGGCTTGTCTGGCTGGACCACATTTCGGAAAGGCTGGACAGATGGGGAGGTAGCACAACCCCATTGGGTACCACGACCGCGGAAGCACCTACCGCTACCTTTCCGGAAAAACTGCCTCAAGCGGAATAAGAGTTAAACCTTGGTCTGACTTGAGAATGGATATTTGCAAATTTCCTTCTTATTAATAATGAACTTTATTTAAGTGACAAATTCTTTACTACCGGGACACTCATACTGACTGAAAACAAACGTAGTTGTAGTTTTTTTTAATTCTGCTATTATCCTAACTCTCTTAGCAGTTTCTACACCAAATAGAAATTCATTAGCAGGACTAGAAGAACTGAATGAACCTCAGGTATATTCATTGTAAAATATAGTTTCAAGGCATCCCTACACCTCTGATTCAACTCATAGTTAGCAGTCATAGCCAAAACCAAACCATCTAATCATGAAGTTAAAACTTGTTTATGGGTTAGAGTTTAAAGTGGTACTATGATCAAAAAATCATTTCCTTTTTTTCTTCAGATTTTGAAAGCGTGTTCGCTTAACACCTAACTGGGAAAATTTTGAGCTTTGAGTTTTATCCAAAGGCTGTTTATTTTGAGTGTAAGTTTTGGATTTCATGGTCCGCCATTACTCACGTTCAAATCTGAACGATTGGACCTCAGAGGGTTGGATCTAGAGAAAATGACGTCATTTACTCACTAGCTTAAAATTTCAGCGTGTAAACGCAATATGCAAAACACGGGTTGAAAAGTCTAAAAGCCCAAAACTCCCGTGCTGCATCTTAATTAGGCCGCGCACACACGCATTGCATTCTTAAACTAGTGAGTGTTTGACATCATTTTCTACTCGACCCAGCTCTCTCAAGATTTTAAAGTTAGTAATGGCGGACCAATAAATAAGGAAATTCCAGCTAGAATAAACAGGTGTCTTTTTAAGATCAGAACTCAAAACTTGGGTGAGTTAGTCTTTAGTTAACATAGTTTTGAAATCCAAAGGAAAAACAAAATTTTTTTTTGGTCGTAGTACCACTTTAAAGCAACGAATCTGCAACGTCCGGTTGGCTATAAATGGAGGCTAACAATGTAGATTGTGTGGATCAAAAACTTAACACCATAAGCTTTACCAGGGATTTTATTTCAGATACTATGTTGTGTGCAGTGGCATTTCATTTTCTCACTTTGTTCCTGGTGGATTATCTACAGACATAATTTTATCAATAAGGGCACCTGAGCACTCACTCGAACTGCAAGAGCCTCAATGTACTTCACAATAACATGAAATGCCCTATTACTTCCTCTAACTTCAACAACCTGACAGGCATAACTAGTATCAAATTGATAGGCAGTGTAAGTCGGCAAAACTGCCATTAAGATGTTAAAGGCCGGCCAAAAAATGGCTTGATTCACCGAAGCCTGGTCAACAATCATTGAGGATAACAGACCGCTCTCCGGCTGGTGTTGAGGCTGTAGAGTGCCCACAGTGGTGGAGTCACTTGCCTCGAACATGATCTAACAGAAGGTAAAAGCAGCCTACTGCAGGCTCTGCTAACGTAGATGCAGACTCTGTCTAGACAGCATCATTCAGATCTTAAGTGGCAACTTAACCCTGAGCTGTTTGAATAGGCTTTACCCCACACTTTCTCATTAAGTATTGATTTGGTTACCACAGCTCTAAAAGCTCAGTTATCAAGGTTTGCCTCATGGCGACCTGACTCCAGGTCTGCTTTCATAGACGCCTTTACTAGGTCACAGGATTGCAGACCGCTCTCTGGCTAGCGCTAAGGCTGTTAAGCGCCTCGACTAGATAACACTACAAATGGTGAATGCCTTAACAAGGTCACTCACTTGTGATAAATGTGACTATAACATGGATCACTTATCCTTTGAAGTGTATCGTACAATGGAATTTGTACGGTTCAGGCTGCCAAACAGGCCCCACGTGGTACTAATGCGAATGCTTACACGAGGTCATTCTAGGTGAATTTCCATAAACGTGACTATTACATAGATCACTTCACCTTCGAAATTTATCGTACAACGGAATTAGTACGGTTAAAGCTGGTGAACAGGCGCCACATGGTGATAACGCGAATGCCTACACGAGGTCATTCCAGGTGAATTTGCCATAAACGTGACTATTACATATTTCACTTCACCTTTCATACGTCTTTTTACAAACTCCAGTAAAAGGATTTCCGTCCAACGACAAAAGGGCAATGTAAGAGGACGGTTCAAATGCTAAAATACCACAACTGGATACAACGAGTTTCTAAAATGGCGGACACACGTGTTCACCAATTCGAAATAAACACAAGTAACTTCACCTCCAACAAAGAAACGTAAAGGGGGAAAGGAAAAAACACTTACCTGAGACAGCCGTAAAACTAAAAAGTTTTGATAGAACAAGAAGCGATTAAAACCACGTCAATTCTCTTCAAGCGTTATGTCTTTACCGGAGGTTTCTTACGGTTTGTGAGATAAAAAAAAGTAATCAAAGTTAGTCGCAAACTCTCGTTTCCGTGCCACAATGCTAGCTGTAGAACTGAAAGTAGTGTTTTGCCTTTGTTTAGAATAAAGGGGGTAAAGGTTCGGAAGCCAACAAGCACCATAAGAAATTGAAAACATAAGAAATTGAAATTGAATACATAAGAAATTGAAAACATGAGAGAAACACTGCTTCGTTTTGCAATAACGTTTCTTGGAATGATGTTAATTTTCACAACTTACCTTTAGTACTTTGAAAAATCCAAGTGAATCGTCCAATTCCACCACTTTTCCGTATTGACAGAGGGGTTTAATTGTGATTCCAGCCAAGCAGACGGCAAAATACGCATAAACATCTACTTATTAGCATTTCCGTCGTCGGAGGGAGATGCATGAGTGAACCGACATGTGCGCTATTGAGTAGATGGGAAGCACAACCGATCGCGGAAACGTAAGGAAAATAGGAGAACTAATCGTTTGAAGAGCTGTGAGTAAACTAAGTGGGACTAAAATGTATGAAATGCCTACTTGACCTAACTGCATTGGGCTACATTGAAAGTCAGGCTTCTGGTTACAATTACCATAATATAGAACAACACTGCGAAAAGTGATATAATATGCAATTTTACACAATTGTTGTCTGCAAACATTAAATTAAAAGTTATTTTAGGAAAACAAAAGATGGGTTGAGGGATTATTTTGAGCCGTTGCTAAGGGAACTTTATTGTCAAACATTATTGAACCTGTTCTTACATCAATTTTCCTCTGTGCTCACAATCTGGGTGCATAAAACTGTAGGTTGGTATTATGGAGACTCTTTCACACTTTGAGGTGGTGCGTCACTTCAACACAAGCTTCCTGGTAGTTTTTTTTTTCTCATTATTATTATTTTTATTAGAATTAAATGTAACTAAGTTTTGTTGTCTTTTGACGGCCTCCAAATGGACCTTACATACAGGTAGCACTTAGCTGGGCAAGTTGAAGATAACAGATGAAATACCTATAGAAGAAATAGTCTAGAAATTTGTAATATGTCAAACCGACAAGCACGATTAATGTTGTCAGACGATTTGGAGCAAATAAGAGATCTTTATCATTTACGCCTCTAAGAATTTGTTGAGCATCATCTGTAGAATTGTGTGCCAAGAAGGCACAGCCGTCCGCAAATTGGGCTTCTTAAATCAGTTGGTGCAGGCACTTTGTCTTTGCGTTCAGACACCGGAGGTCAAAGAGGGGGCCGTCTAGTCGGTATCTGATGAAGACACCCTCCTTCATGTCCTGTTCAACATGAGCTTCAACAAGTTGCAAAAATAGCGGAGACACTTCACTTTCTTGGGGCGTAATTAATTTCCCTATTATCTCTCACACTGCAGCCCCCCCCCCCCCCCCACCCCCCGTTATCAGTGTTGCTAGCCAGACAAAAAAATGTTGGGAACTTAAGCAGTCAACATTGAAAGGGGGAGAGGGGAGAGGAAGTGGGAAAGGTTTAAATTCTAGATACGGCGGGCATTGGAAGCTAGAAAAGGTGTTTTTTAATGAAAGTGTCTCAACAATTTTGCAACTTGTTGTAGCATGCACGTGAAGAGGAGTTTAACAGGACTGAGGCAAGGACGCAATCCTATTTCACTCCGTTTGTAATGGCGAAGGCAGCTGACTGGCCGCCGCTGCAAAGAACTTGTCTTGTCATTCCGTCATGAAGCAACTGCATCTGCCTCACGAACTTGGGCAGGCAAATCTCTCCAGGACAGATGTTAGATATATGAAGACTGAGTGGAGGGCCATGTTCTGTTCTATGCACTTGTCGTGCACCTGTGTGCCAATTAATTACAGGCCGATCTCTTTACTGAGCCTCGTGTCGAGGATAGCTGAACGCTTTGTGTTTAATCAATTTTTGGAGTCTTTTGCTGACAAAATATATCATCTCCAGCATGGTTTTGTTAAGGGACGGTCAACTGTTATTGGACACGGTTCAACTTATAACTAAAGCAATTGACCAAGGGAAACAAATCGATATTGCTTTTCTTGACTTCAGGAAAGCATTTGACTCCGTGTCTCATCCTCACTTGCTATGTAAACCGGAGCAATAGACGGCATCAAAGGTCCTCTCCTTAAATGGTTTACTAGCTATAGCTATCTATATGACGGAGAGCAGCGTGTTGTTATCGATGGGAAAAGCTCAGAGTCGTTGCCAGTAACATCAGGAGTACCAAAAGGTTCTCTCCTTGGCCCTGCCTTATTTGTGGTGTTTATCAATGACATGCCACTCTTTCGGTGTCTAATGATACCACATTGGCACTTTTCGCTGACGATGCCAAGTGCCTTCACAGCATAAGATCTGTAAGTGATTGCAATCAGCTGCAAAGTGATATTGACACCCTGGTTGAGTGGAGCCACGCATGGAAAATGTCTTTCAACATTGAAAAATATGCTCACTCTGTACAGTGGCAAGAAAGCGTTAGCCTATTATCTTCTACTACAAGATGAATGGTCAAAAAATGAAACGAGTACAAATCCAGAAAGACCTTGGAATTATGATTACTAGTGATGCTCGCATCAAAGAGCACATTTACAGTCAGGTGAGTAAAGCCAGTAAGATGTTGGGATTTATAAGACGCACACTAAACAGTAGAAGCGATGAATTTATACCTAACTTCAGATCATTATATTTAGCTTCAGTGCGCTCTCAACAGGAATACGATTCTGAGATATGGAGCCCAAAGAGTGCCACATTAATTAAACTACCGGAGGAGGGGATTTAAGGGCGAGCTACTAGCTAACTGTTACCTGACTTGACCTATAACCAACGAATACAAAATCTCAAGCTCCTTTCATTGGTTTATCGAAGGGAAGTTAAAGATTTAACGACATTTTACAAGCTAAAGAGTGGGCACTTTAATCTATCTGCCAGTTAATATTTTTAATTCTGTTCTGACGAAAGGCTCAGGTCGTACACGAGCAACAAACTCAAGATAAACTCAGTTAAGGCGGAAATATTCAAGGGCACCTACTTTAATCGAATACCTTATGTGTGGAATAACCTGCCTGAAGAGATGAGAAAATGTGACTGTAGCCGGTTCCAACATTAAGAAAAACTCTGTAATGATTATTACAGCCATAAAACATTTAACTCTGACAATCCAAAGGCCTCATTGGTATAATGTTCTATTATATATATTTTACACTAGAATTTTTCCTTTTTGTTTAATTCTTTTTTTTTTTTGTAATGTATTTTAAGGTGGACTAGCTCGTATGGTTGGTCAGTTTTTTTTAGTCTTCCTCTTTGCGCCAATTTTTTCTTTCTTTACTTGTTAATGGTATCGTGGTTTTGTAATTTTCCTTTATTTACTGTACTTATTTTACTGATATATGTTGATTTCTTTCATTACGTTGTGCAACGAAAACAAGATAACATTAAATTAAATTTTAAAAAAAACTACGTCTACATGTCCCAGCACTCGGCAAAGTCCTATTAAATTGTGGCTGTTTTTACTTTGGTGGCATCATACACCACAAGCCTTTTCAGAGACATTACGCCAAGCCGGCTACTTCTGCTGGAAAGAGCTTACTGACAGAGGACAGCCACAACACCGGGTACTTCATTCCCTACTCTTCTCGAACAGTGTGTGGGTTCTTTAACCTATAAACATGGAAGATATGTGTAAGACGGGACCTACGGTTTAAAGTCCTCATTCTAGAAGACTTGAACGTCTAACCATTTGCGGATGTAATTACAAAGGCAGCACTTTCTCCTCAGTTATTTTAAGGCCCTGAGTGTTGGTCCGGCCGGAGTCGAACTCACGACCTCCCGCACGGCAGCCCGCTGCTCAACCAACTGAGCAGTGGTGCGCTCTCCTCTCCATGAATGCATGGCTTTTGCAGGACCTGCTGGAGGGCCGCTTGTTCAACTGTGGAAGGCCTGTTGAACTCTGTGGAGAAGTGTTAGGCCTAGCGATCCCTAAGTCCATCCTGGTCTTTGATCAGGCTTGATCCATCACAAGACAGCAGAGGGGTGCGCGCTGATCTAAAAGGGCTATAGAATGGGTTTCAGCAAAGTGCTAAACCACTTCAGCCTTTTTTTTGCCAACAAAGGTTTTACACTGTCCTACGTTCTGTGTGCACTCTTTGACGTAGATGGTGGATCTCTCTGCCACTCAGCATAAGCTTTGTTCTTGGCATCCAGTGCTGACGTGATGGATTCATGATTCTCGTCGAACCAGTCGTGGCATGACAGGGATTTTTGGTCCTAGCACAGCTTTAGCAGTGTTGATGACGTTATCCTTGAACTGTGCCCTGTTCTCCATGATGGTTCTTTCGAGGGGGTTTTCTCCATATAATTTCTCTTCCAAGGCATCATGGAAGTGGTGAAGGCAACGGGGGTGATTCAGTTTGGCTGTGTTAAACGATACCCTGACAGCTTTCGGTTTCTTGCTGTACTGTGGGGCAATGTGTAGATTGAGGATTGCCCTAACTAGCCTATGGTGTGTCTACATATGCATATAAACTAATCTTATCCTCTTGACATCAATGGGTTTGTTGAGCTAAGAACAAACGGCTGAAATGGTACATCTAATGTCCACAATGTTTTAAATTATGAAGAATCAGCAAAAATATGAAACAGCAGTTAACTGTTGACTTGACTGTCGCGAACTGGAATTATTTAGATATACAAGTGCGAGGATCACTTCTCTGTCTCGTCTGTAGCCAACACTTCAAATATTACATTTACATTATTTCATTCATTGAGTCCTTTCAGGGGATCACATGAGCCCAACAAATGTGAGTGCCTTCGTAGTTTAGTTGGTATAGCGCATTCCAGCGCGGCATGTTAGAGGTCACGGGTTCGACACCAGTAAATTTTTCAGGAGTCTATGACAGACATTTTTTGCTAAAATTGTCCAGACAAGTGCGAGGATCACTTCACTGTTTCGTCTATAACCTGCGCTTCAAATGTTACGTTTATTTCATTCAGTTTAATATATGCATGCAACGGATGGATTGACATGCAAACCTAATTGCGATTTTGAGACTCAAACCAATACGAGGATATGTGACTTCCCAACTTGTCGCCGACTTAATCTGTCATTGCATGATGAAACATGGACTCTGGAACGGACTGCAGACTGGGTATAAAAAATGAAATACGGACTGCGGACAAGGTAAAAACAAGGAGTGAGAGAAAAAGGAAGCCTGCTTTTTGCACGCATGAGATAACGGTATACCTCAAAGCTGCCTTAAATGTAATACTATAAAATACCTAAAATTACCCGGAAACGGAGTACTTTATACCCTATAGCTAATTGTGACAAAAAAAAAAAGCGATATACCTTAAATGAAGCCGCCGCGGATACCGTAAACTCAAAACCCCAAACCTGGTCTGAAAATTCCTTTCACAGCAAGGAAAAAGTCAAATGAATGAGTAATGAAGACTGCCAAAGTCGTGGTAAAAACCTGCAGGCGTTTCAGAATTAGCCCTTCGTTTGTGGAAGTAAAGTTGTAGGTCTAGGTAGAAATAAAACACAAATCTTTGGTGTCTGCTAAAATAGAACAAACAACATGTTTATTACCTCTTCGTGCGCGATTATAGTCCACCGTAACTACGATCCTGGGGCCCGTTTCTCGAAAGTCCCGTAGCTTCCGGGCCCTTTTCGGGTATCACAATTCTCTTTGTAACTTGAGAACGGAGAAGTTGTCAAACTGTACAATCATTTTACCTTTTGTCACCTTTGTTATCTTCTTGCTGTTTGTTACCTTGAAATCCAGTTTAAAGACTAGGGCCCAGTTGTTCGAAAGCCGATTAACTTAATCCAGGATTAGCGTAAACTTTTGTTTCATTTTTTCAACTTTTTGGTGAAAGTTTCTTTTGCTGATTTTTGTTTTTCAAGATTGGCTTCTTCTCTTGTCAAGTTGTGCTGAATATCAGCGTTGAACAACATTTGTCCTGGCACGTGAAATGTTCTCTTCTGCCCTCCCCCGACTCAAAAACGGGCGTGCATTTGTACAAAAACAGGTTGCTGCTCTTTGCACCTTCTCTAATCTATCACATCACACCGGGCTTTATATGTAACTTGAGCAAAAAGCTACAAAGTATTTAAGTGATAAACAAAACAAAAGAGCAAGGTGACACATTATAACACCAACCTACACATCACGCATGCGCACAGCTATTTCACGTGGTCAATTGGCAGCCATCGACAGCTGTTTTTCTTTTTTTGCTTTGGTTTTCCCTTTTATCTACATATATACAATGGGTTGTGTAGAGACTCAGGTGAATTAAGGCCTGGGCCCAGATCTATTTTATAAAAATAGGTGAGGGCGTGGTCTAACTATTTTTAGTATCACCCAACTTGTGGACTAATGGAAACCCTGCATTTTAATTGGCTGCGCTACTAGAGGACTATTAGTACTAGTCGTCAATTAGCTAAAAGCGTGACACTTTCTTTCGTTTCATACCTAAATAAATATTTCATCAGCTTGTATTTGCTAACTTTATTGTTACCTTTTCTGTCCGACTGGCTGGGTGATACTAAAACAATTAGACCCTTCGCCCTCAAGGGCGAGAGATTTTGGTTATGCCGTCATGTACGTCCATACGTCCGTTCGTCCGCCCGTACAAACTGCCGTGGTGGAGCTGGGGAGGCAGGACAGCCTTTGGAGACGGGAGTGTTCAGGCAATTTCCTTGGCGGGAATTCTCGTTGCAGCGTTGCATTTGGCAATCCGAGTTTTCCTGGCGGGAAATCATATTAGTGACGAGTAACGCGATAAAGAGCAGGAAAGAGCACGAGAGAATATGGGACGAAAGTTGAGAAATTTAACCGGAGAAATCCTCGAGAGAAGCCGAGGAAGGAGAAGAAAAGAAAATTCCAATGAAAATCAACGTAAAGCTGAGAGAGATAGAGCGAGAGACAAACACTTATTTACAATGGTTAGCTTTCAGGTAAGCTTAGTATTTTCCTTTTTTTAATAATAAGCTTTTATGCGTCGCTGCCTCACATATTTTTTAAAGCTAGTTAAAAAAGGAGGAAGGCCTGAAAACGTTTGCAATTCCGTGTTGACAGAGATTCTGATATATTTCAACAATGACATTTATAGGCTTTTTGCGTAAAATGGGAGTCCAGTTGTGAGCTGCTTTGTTTGACTGTGAAATTGCAGTCGAGTAAGCGAATTTTCTACACTTCAGGTTGACTTTTTAATTAATTAATTAATTAAGTAATTAATTAATTAATTAGTAAAGATCTTTGCTGTTGTTCTGAACTGAAGAGAGAGGGAGGAAAGATTGTCAGGCAAACGGAAAATGTTGTGAAACAGATTACTTTGCATATAATTTCAGTTTTGGTTGTTGATTAAAATTGTTAGTTATTGCTTGCAAGGCTTGTTTGTTTACTGTTGCCAGCTCAGAGGTCTTAGATCTGTTTGATCACTGTAAACTGTACACACTAACGACGATTCATTTTGTACTTTATGAAGGAGCTTAATTATTCAATGGACACTATATTGCTTCTGGGGTTAGAAACAGGAGCTCCGCTTTTAGGCTTAGCTAAATTTATATATTACATTTTATATAACACGAAATAACGTTGGGACATCGTTAGCAGCAATAAGATGTGAACCTTAACTGCTATATAGGATGACATATTATCACGTGACATGTCAAAAAAAAAATTAGCACAGAAATCTTCTCAGCTAAATGGCAACACTTTTTACCATTTTCTGGTGGCAGGATTTACCTGTATGATATTAACACTATTGGGTACATCCTTTCCGTGCTTAGACATTTCAAGATGATTTTAAATAAAAGTCTGAAAGATGAAATCACTTTCCACGGGAGACTGGGCACTAGTAAAAAATGCAGTATATTTCCAAAACGAAAGACATATTTAACAAAAGACAAGCACAGTTCGTTTTATTTTGCCATTTTGACTAATCTAATAGTAGCGAAGTGAAATAAATTTTAGCATAAACTGTTGCCGTTTTTTATTTTAAGTTTTGTGGGCGTAACAAGTCACGTGACCTCACTTGTATACGTCAGCCACATCATGACAAAAACTTTTGTGACGTTATTAGTCTGCAAAAGTCTTAGGTTGTTATTATAAGACCTTCAGAACTTAGACGACCCCTTTACTTTTTGGTGCACTTGTTTGGGGCCAGGTTTAGGCCCATGCCCTATACAATATAAATTTACTTGAGGAAAGCTCTACCGCCATTAGTTCACAACTTAAAAATAGAGCGTAAAAAAATTGACGTTATGGTATGTAAAAATGTTAGTTAGTAGTTTAAAACAGGTTCCTAAATAGAGACAACAATAGAAGGACCTTATAAAAAGCACTGATAATTCATGAAGTAAGCCAATCCAAAAATGCAATTTGAGTCACATGGATGTCACTGTAAACCCAATACAAACTGTAACTGTCTGAAAGCTCGGGAAGGGCTTGAAGAGGCGGCAGGGAGAAACTGGGGTTTATGAATTAATAATGAATTATTGCTCTCAAATAAGTATTCTGTATCAACGAGTCCCTAGTCCAGAAGGGGAGGTTCATGAAAGTGCATACTAGGCTACAGGTGTGTGTAATTTCAACTCTTAAATGTTGATGGTTCGCCATATCAATCCCTTCAAAGTTCATCAGGTGGCAGCGCGGAAAGGGCAGCTGAAAACTAAAGTTATTAAATTGCCATTTTCGAGTTTGAATTTTCAATCTATCCCGAGGTTCTCGTTTATTTTGAATTCTCTACTGTTGAAATTATTATGATATCCCAAGGGCACAGCTATTGATTCTGCAAACAGTATTCCACAGCCTAGATTCAACTTATTTGACAAAATAACATAGTTAAGGTTCATGAGAATAATCCATCGTTTTGAGCAAACGAAAATTTAATTAGTATTCCAGTCCTTTGAATTGAACCTGGAATCTGTTCCTTTGTGCATAAGCAACTTGAAACTAGCCTATTGCCTTTGGCTCGATTGAATCCTGATGATAACATTAACACTATTATTTGTTGACGGTGTAAACTGATAACACGACATTTTTTGGGGGAGAGCGATAACG
>NC_090894.1:1785462-1790462 GCF_036669925.1 Montipora capricornis
GGCTTCACAATCGACGGTATTTTATTTCTCATACAAAGTCTTATAACGCGTTTAAATTCTCAACGGCTTCCTGTAACGCAACACCGCTTGCACTCAAAGGTCATCTTCCCACTAGTAATTAATTATTACACGCTCTCTAGTGACGCGAACTTGGGCTGCCTATGGTCTTACCTTAGCTTTGTTCAGTGGGCCGGCCGATCTATTTTCAAGACTATATCTCCAATAGTCCACCACCCTTTACCAAGTCCGCAGTCCGTTCCACCAGCCGGGCCTCAGTTCGTAGTCCTTCATTAGGAAAATAACACAAACAGCGGTGATAAACATTGTATTCCAACGCATTTTTATAAAACTTGACGTTTCGTATGCTAGTCAACACACATTTTCAAAAGTGACCGTTACAATTTTTAAAAACTATGTATATATCGTAAACAATAGGGGTCTGGAACCTAGACTGAGAAAAATGATCTGCAGCAGTACGTGTCTAGACATAATGAAAAGTAGTCCTTCTTTCACACTGACCGACAATATCATATCGCCTTATGTAAAGTCCTGAACCCGGATCCAAACTCACGGGTTCCATCCAAATGGATCCTGGATTCCATCCAATGGATTCCGGGTTCCACTCGATGGTTCCTGATTTTTCTGGATCCATCCACATGTTTCCGGAAGAGTCTGGATTCTAGGCCAATCAGTTGTAATTTAATGACAAGAGCAGTTTGTTTTTTGACCTTGTTTTTAAAGACGGCAGATACATTTCAACGCACTGTCAGATAATGGTCTGAGATTTGCAGTCGCAATAACCCACATCAAGTACAGGTAACTAATTATTTGTTTTCGCTGGGCATTTTGCCGTGAAAACAAACCTTCTTTGTTGTTCGTACCATGTTACAACACGATGCAGTCGAACACGATGAGCTTAATTAATACTGATATTTGCGAAGGAGACCTTGATATTTTTTTGGATGTCGCAAAAGGTGAATCAAGTTCTTGTTTTATTACATATGTTTTGTTGCGATTGCACTTTGTTTGTACGCAATAATATTTACGTCTTAAGTAAAGAATCAACTACTAAGTCGTATCGTATAATATCAGTAGCTACCGTTGATTCGAAGGGCAACAGCTATTTACATCGCATAAGCGAGTGGTCAGCTAGCACTTGATTTTATTGTAGTTTTGAGGGTATAGTGTTTAAAAGTTGCACAGACTTCCCAAATTATGTGATTTATGTTTTATGAACTAATTTTTTGGAGTTTTAGCAATGTTGACACTATCCCCTCGAAACCCTTGAACTGAATTGTTTTCTTAAAATATTTTACGAGGGTTTCACTTAAGGACGTTCGCGCCCAAAACGTTTCCACGTACAGATTTTTTTTGAAACTTGCCACGCATAAAGGTAATGATCTACTTTTGCCGAAAAGGAAAAAAAAAAAAAAAAATGGGGGGTCACTGTGCTCGTTTTGGAGATCACGGGGTGCACTTTCAGAAGCTTGCGTTATTTTAAGACGATCCTAGCTTACAACTGTGAACAATAAAAAACCAACATTAGTGAAATTTAGATCAGGTAAACGTACTCAATTAAACAAAACTAATATAACTAAACAACCTTTTGCAGCAGATGTCTTTTTCTGAGGTGAAATAGACCTTGAAAAACGATACATTAGTCTAAGAAAGAAAACAAGTTTCGGTCCCACGAGAGCATAAACGGCGAAATATTTGAAACTTCTCAAGTAAAGATTTTTTTTTTGTTTTTTGTTAAAATGGACAAAATCAGGAAAGGAGGTGATCTATGGAAAGAACAATGGGGCTCACCGAGCATTCAAGAGAGTAAAATCGCTGTGAAGTTCTCAAATTAAAGCAATTGTCTTTTCGCACTGTCACGCAATTGCGTGACCCACATGCTTTGTCATTTCATTCTTGTGAAAAATGTTTGTTCCTTTAGCATCGTGTTTACCTTAGTGGTAGACCTGCAATGCATGAGTCGGTAGAGCGGCGGAGATTTAACCCGAAGGTCGTGGGTTCAATTCCCACCCTGGTCAGAGTTTTTCTCTGTCCTTGTGTGGGCCCAGTTCCATCAGTAGGGCTAACACTCACATGGTTCATATGGGATAGAAATCTAACACTTCACGTTACACTACAATCTCTCCAGTTAATTCTGCAATGCATGACGTTGTGTGTGACATGCGCGAAAAAGTGCACAGTAGCAATGGGTGCGAATGTCCTTAAAGGCTAATAAACTTTGGTAGTAGCCAAAACACAGGGCCGGGGTGTCTTTTTTCCAATTTTTTTTTGTTTCAATTTTTGTCATTACTCTCCTGTACTGTTTTTTCGAATGTTCGGCATCTTTTCTCCATTTATGGTGGAAGTTAGTCATAAAAACAAGGAACATACGGAAACTACCAAAGGGACATCTTACTTTGGTTTTCGAAATTAACAAAATTTCCGACTGAAATTGGAGTTTTTGTAGGGAATATAGTACGCTTACTTCTAGAGACACTGAAGACTCGCTAAATAGCTCCACATTTTAAAACCACATTTCAATGTTTAGTTCGTAAAAACCTTCTCCACAATACATGCAGTTCCACGATGGTTGTCACACAACGTTCTCATGTGCTTGTTTGAAATCGCAAAATTGTTCTCAATATTGTTGTGTTTTTCTTATCATAAAACTGGATTCGAATTCCCTTGACGTCCAAATAGAACTGCATGGCTACCATTTATTATTTCCTGTGCAACTCTGACTTTACTACAAATGGTTTGTAGTAAAGTCAGATTACAACATTGACAACAACATGAGAGAACGCTGCGTGACTGCGTGACGACCATCGTGGTACTGTGATTTGGTTGTTGGTTGTTTTTTTTTTAACAAAATAAACATTACAATGCGATTTTTAAGTGTGGAGCTCAGTGAATGTTAAGTGTCTCTGGCAGTTGGTGTATATTCCATAAACTCCAATTTTAGCAGTTTCGGAAAACAGAAAAACAAACTTCGGTTTTTCGGAAAGACAAAATTAGATGCTCGCAAAAACCAATTGCGAGTTTAAAACACACAAAAAAACAAAGGCCGATTTAGGATAAAAAGCAAAGATGTTCCTTAAGGACGTTCGCGCGAAAAATTTTCAACATTGATTTTTTTCTGAAACTGTTACCACTGTAAGATAATGAGTTAGTTATGTCAGAAATGTAAAAAAAAAATTGGGGGTCACCGACTTCGTTTTGGAGAGAACATGCCCGGAAAAACACCCAAAATGTGACAAAATCGGGCTTCGTTAGCGAATAAGGCCAGTGTCTGTAAACCCAAATATATTGCAATTAAATCTTTGAAGTGAAATCTTTTCTGCCAAATATTGTTTAAGTGGACTTATTAAGTGAATTTAGTCAACTGGTGAGGTTCCTTAAAGATCAAGTTCGCATTTAGCGACCACAGTTTCACGCGCCTTGCCGCCGCAAGATGGCAGGATTTGATGTCCCGTTAGCAGAAATCTTGAAATTTTTTTAACTTCCCACATTGATTTTTTGTTCATTTTTGGACAACGTGGAGATAATTGTAAATAAAATCCGTTTCTGGAAAGAAAAATAGGGGTCACCGAACGTCCAAGAGCATTAAATTCAGGCAAAGCTATAGCAATGGCCTTTTGCCCTATAATTTCTCATTTTATTACTTAGCGCGCACTCTCGTGTATGACGTAGCGTGTGCATTTGCGTGCGCAGTAAGGATGCGCAGAAACAATTGGCGCGAACGTCCTTAAGAGCTTTCATACATTAATCCATGGGTTCCTTAATTTTTTTGGGTAATGTCCAACATAAATGAAGGACAGATGCTGGTCATCCAAAATAACAGTGCAGGAGAATAAGGACAAAAATTGAAGCAAAACAAATTTGGGCAAAAAAAAAGGCACCTGACCCTGACCCCGGCCCCCGCCCTGGCCTCGCATTTTGCCTACTACCATAAACTTTATTTAGCATGGAAAAGAAAATACATGTTTCAAGTAAGATAGCCATATCATTCTATTGCTTTTTTTTCTCAATCTCTCCTATATATGGTAATCAATAGAAAACGACTTAATTTTAGGATTTGAATTTGATGATAGTTGTGATATATATATATATAAACATTCCAATCTTTGTGGTTACTTCTGCAGGATTCCTACCAATTCAGTTGTACTGATTACTTCACCAACACTGTGCAACAATTGAAGATGGATAAATTGCAAAGTTTTGATGAACATGAAAAGTTAATTTTTAAAGGAAGTTTTCATTGGGGGTGCCATCCTCATTGCTAAATTGGTAAAAATATGTATTATAGCGAGACGTATAGTGTTTCCTCTTAACCTTTTGCCCATGAGGCTTTCCCTATTTTCAAGTATTATTTTGGCATCAGACAGTAAAATCTATAAATCAACAAATTGCCACTCTTTAGAGGCAAAAGGTTTGAGGGAGTATAGTATTTGAGTGGATCAGTACATACCTCTTACTAACCGAGTTCGAGGTCTGTTCTGTAAGTTACGGACCGAGTTTTTTCCCGTCGATTTATGGCCCAAGCAAGGCAAGGAAACTAGTCAAAGTCAAGTGGAAGGTTCAACTGCCACAAAGATTGCCGTGCCAAAATTCCAAAAACTAAATCTTCTTGGCCGTTAAGTTTGAAATAGTTGCTTGCAAGATTAAAACAGTTTTCAGTACAAGTTTATGCAACAGAAATGACATGAAAAACTCACTAAATGTTTTATCGAAATTTTAAATTTAGCGGGCTGTACAGAGGGCTGTACTGTAGAATACGGCTTGCTAATTTAGCCAATTACAGCGCACATACTATCTGAGAGATATAATAAATGTTGTTATAACAGTACTTAAGGGGCGGATCCAGGATTTTTCTTAGGAGGGTGTGCACCACTAAGGAATGGCATAGCTGACTGGTGAGGGTTTTTTTTCTTGGCAGAATACCAGTTGTACTAGAAAGCCGCAGGTCATCTCAGGAAGAGGGGGAGGGGGATGTGCACCCCCTG
>NC_090894.1:1792962-1797962 GCF_036669925.1 Montipora capricornis
CCCCTTGACCAGTAAAATTGTCTCACTCCTAGGACTTAAGAAGTCAATGGGTTCAATGAATTTTATCTTTTAAGGCTTTTTTTAACATTGTAAAATAATAGTCAGGCCAGTAATCACTTGATTAGTTTCACAGCTACTGCATTTGGATAGTCCAAATATCTTGTCAAATTTCTTACTTTTAGCCTTCTTCTATCACTTAGCCTTTCCTTTTATCCCCTATTATTGTTTTGCTTTAGTCACAATCTGTGGAAATCCCCCCAGTGGGGGGGAGGGGGGGTGGTGGTGGGCTTGCGCTCCTGCGTGGCGCGTTTTGTGCCATGTGATCGTTAGTTGCAAAAGGCCTATTGCTGTCACTTTGAATACAGTGAAAAGGAATGGACGGGAGTATGAAAAAGGTTCCCACATTACTAATAAGAAGTCCCTCCGGCCTCAGTCTCAAATACAACGTCCGTGAACTCCTCCTTGTAGGGTAGGCCTGCAAACAGCCTTTCAAAAACAAAGAAGTAGAAAATCACCAATACATGAAGCAATCTTCTATAACATGGGAGGAGAGTAGTGTATGCGATAACAGACTGCTTTCGATAGTTTGACCAGTTTCAGACAACATGCCATACTGAAAGGAATTTGCTCAAGACTAAAAAAAAAAAAGTAATAAGTAGCAAAAGAAGTTGAAACAAAGTTATTTGGTGTGGTTTGATAACATTTTTTTATTAGGTTTGTTGTGTGTAAAAAAGGTTATTTGAGACCAGTAACTTAAATGCCTTTATAAACTTGAGATCTTTTTTTTAGTTTTTTTTTTTGAGGATCAAAGAGGAAATGGCACTTGCAAATGATTAATATTTAAAGTTTTGGTTCATTTAGTCCCATGAGGATTTTGGGGTAGGCATTATGTTCAGAACTGCACAATAAAACTATTATCGGATGCAAGCTGTGTACCCTGGACAAAAATCACAAAATGCTGTTTTCCCAATAAATCTTTAACTGTGCATTTAATTTTATCCATATTAAATTCAACAAGACGCCTCCAAAGGCGTATCCGTGGAATGCGCAAACAGTTGACACAAATTGTCCACTTACAGTGAACTTCAAGTACAGGTAAACTTGAGAGATTACCAGATACATCTGTAATATAACTTGAAGTTGTCTGTTGTAAAAACTCATTATTAATGTTACTAAATTTGCAAATGCAAACAAGGAAGCCCTATTAGCGGGTTCTCGGGATACGGGATCTTTCATTTATTTATTTTTTGGAATGCGACTTCCTTCCTTAAGTACGTTCATCCAAAAATTACAAGATCAGCCTTAAATCATCCGAAAAACTTATTACAGATCACAGTTCAACAACTTATCATCCTGGGCCAGTTGTTCAAAAGCCGATTTATGCTAATCTCAGGTTAAAAATGAACAAACGAGTTTTATTCTCTACTCCCAAATGCTGTTCAAGGCTGATATTTCGTGAAACTTTACATTAGAAGAAGTCAATAAGCAAAGGAAACTTTCATCAAAAAGTTGAAAACATGAAACAAAAGTTTACGCAAATCGTGGATTAAGGTAATCGGCTTTCGAACAACCGGGCCATGTATTCGAATTCCGGTTCCGTAATCCTGGTTTAGTTTCTTGCAAACTGTTTAAATCTGCCGTGGAGAAGACAAGAAGACAACATGTGAACTCCATTTCTCAGAATGCTCAAAAATGTAAAATTCCGTTATTGCGCGTTCAATAGTCCAGTCCAAAGTTCTACTTTTACAATTCCATAATCTTGATGTCAGTATTAGAGTAACTTGGTACCAAACGTTTCACAATAACTTGAAATCTCGTCAAGGAAAAAGCTTAAATCCAGTAGTCCAGTCTGGGTTGAAATCGCCAAAACTCTTTCTATTATCGATTCAAAACTCAACAAAAGCTACAAGTAGTAAATAGTTCTCACAAACTACAAAAGTTCGTCATGATTCTACACTCGAGCTGAACAAAAAACTATCGAACACGAAAACAAAAAACCCTAGTGATCGCTTCTCGAGAAAACACTGTCCAGTTACTGCACTACCACACGTACGCAATGCGCTCCTACTTTAAAAAAATATCCCGTATCTCCTCAGTTCCTCCCCCCCCTCCCCACCCTACAGCCAAAAATCCCGTATCTCCACTATTTTTTTAGCTAAGTGTTCCCGTGTCCTACGTGTCCTGATCACTTTTCGGCCTTTTGGCTAAGATTAGTTTCTCGGCCAATGGCTACGGTCAAGTACCCATGTACTAACGTACGGTACTTTTGTCAGTGCCGTAAGGGGCAAGCACAGAACAGTTTCGGTTGTTTAAGAAAAACAACCGACTCTGTTCTGACACAGAGGGTAGGGTAATGCCCGTGGTTTACCAGGGAGGATGATGAAGATTCGGTCTGACCGACACATAACTAACAACTGTGGTACACGATATTGTTTTGGTATCGTAAATCATTACAGTGTCATGGTAGATATCTTTGATAGATACCCCCTGAGAAGACATGTGGTTCAGTAAAGTACTTAACGCAGAACGATTGAAGAAAGTAAAAGCAAATCGAGAAACATTTAGCTTCAAGGCTGACAAGTTGATCATTTACAACTTCTTTTTCACCACAAGCTTAAGCGTGTACTCTGAGCTTCTGACAGCTTTCCAAAACCAATTTGCATTGAAGACATGCCCTTTCCGGCGGGGTTAGTAACTGGATGGGAGACGTCAAAAGATGCAACTTGCTGTCAGGAACATACGACCAAAAATTCTATTTTAATGCCCAAAAATGCAAACTAAGCAAGGTACAGATTTTGTTAGCCTGCCTTACATGTATGCAAAACAAATATTGACGTAAAAGTAACTAAACAATGATATGTAGTTTTTAAGAAAAGCAGAAGGAACTTTTAGGAAGTGTCGATCGAGAATAAGACAATTTGCGAGATAAAGACATCATAAATTTTGTGCCACGAATATAATACAAGTTACCGTCAGCGAAAAACATTTCGGGAGATTTTTGTACGTTCAATCTGAGTTCAATTTTCTATCGTACTTTTGGTCGTACAAGTAAAATCACAAAATCGAAAGTGACATCGATTTTAGCGGCCGCCTGTGATCAAGTTACCTTGCGTGTTTAATATACCAGAGTTAGTAACTCTACTAACTCTGAATATACTGACGACTCACGAAGCAAAGGATGCATCTGTGACAAAATGACGGCAAGACACCGGGTTTTTGTTAGTTTACTTTTTTTCTTTCAAGTTTTAATAAAGTTCGACAAGATACATGTGCGAACTCAATCGTTGATGTTAGCCCAGGTGTCAGCTGAAGTTAAGCTCCCCCGAATGAGGTTAGTACTTGGATGGGGGACCGCTGCGAAGTCCCCGTTACGGACATCAGTAATTCGTTTTTTTAAAACTTGATTTCATTTTTTATTTTGTTTGGCCGTTGAAAGCTATTTTCTTATTTTCCTTCTACGTCAAAACGGCTGAACAAACCGGTTCCCAAGAAATATTAGAGTATTCGTGCTATGCAAAATACTCCTAATGAAGTATTCGTTCTGGGCAAAATACCGTAATGTTCACAGCGGAACTCACAAGTATAAGTACGAAGCAAGATCTAGAAGAAACGTAGAAAATTCTTCTTACCTTTAAAGCTTGTCTTTCTCAAAGAAAAAACATCTGTCTACTTTATCGAATATTTTAATACTGTGTCAATCATGGCCGGCGGAAAGATTCCACAATAAATAATTGCTTTCCTCCTCACAACAGAACTGTGTCGCGGTGGTCGAGTGGTCTAACGCGTGCACATGATCGCAAAGCGCAGGGAAAGTATATGGTTTCTAAATGGGGCAGGGAAGTTCGGATATACTGAAGGGTATAAAGGTAAATTCACCCGATCGGAGCTTAATTCAATATCCGTGGGGTATGCACATTTGTGACTACCAACAAAAAAAGTAAAATTTGACACCAGCCCGGTTTTAGGGCCATTAAGAAGTGTCTTAAAATAGATCCTTCCAGCACCACTTTACAAAATGGGATATAAACACTCATGTCTGGTAGCTCTACCCCAAGAAGATAGGTAAAATATATTCAATTATTTGCACTTCATTTTTGGTAACAGGAAATTTTGGGCTGTGTCTTCCATAATGTAATAACTCTAGTAAATTTTTATCTAAAACAGAATTTATGTTCGCCAAAACTAGTTCTGGCACTACTGATGCAGTATTTTACAGGGGCCATGCAGAGGGAGTTGCTGGGGGGACTACAGCCTCCCCTACCTTTTCTCCTACAGTGTTGTTTCCTCTTAACTGTCTCCCCCCTCCCTTCACACTTCTGTGATCCATACCAAAACGTAGCTGCCCCCCCCCCTCCTCCCCCCACTTTCAAATGTACCCTCTGGCCCCTGTTTTAGCAGCAAAATGATGAATGTTTATGGCCGATTACGGTAGATATTTCTTGGTTGATGATGATGATGATAAACTTTAATTTTAAAGTGTCAAGTGTATTTTATAGCGCTGTCAAGGCACTAATTGGGGACAATGTACAGAAATCAAATTGAATTCACACATCAAATCGTAGGTTGGTTTTTGGGAGAGGGAAAAACTGGAGTCCCCAGAGAAAAAAACCTCTTGGAGCAGAGGAGAGAACATGCAACAAACTAGATTCAACAAACAACATATGAGGGTGGTCCTGGGAATTGAACCTAGGCCACATTGGTGGGAGGCAAAGACTTAGTGCTCTCACCACTGTGCCATTCCTGCTTCGTGCTCCTTGGTTTCTATCCGTTCCAGCTATACAAGAAAAGTGTGAAACGAACAACTTGACATGCTTGCATAAACTTGCTTTTTGTATGTAGCAGATTCGTTTGAGATGAATAGAGTGGACGTACGTGCACCAAAACAAGAAAGAGATAGGTATAAAGGCCGTTTTTGCATCAAATCAATCATTGTCTTTGTCAAAACTTTGTAAATTTCAAACAAATAATGTTTTTGTACAAGTGCATTACACTCACTCATG
>NC_090894.1:1802962-1815462 GCF_036669925.1 Montipora capricornis
AAGACTGCAACGCCACAAAACTATAATAGTTGTGGTTACACTAGCCCTTTTACCCATGGGTAAATAGCGTTTTCCACCGGCAAGGACGATTTTGTGTGTAACCGCTTTCCCTAGACCAAAACTGCCCCAGGGTTATTTCCACGTATACACCGAAAAAACCTTAAATCTCACGGTGTTACTTGGCAGAGTACGGCAAAAAGATGTATGATGTACGAAATGCGTGCTGCCGCTTCTGTTTTCCTCATGAATTCAAACCAATTAGTATCACCCAACTAGTGGACTAATGCAAATGCTGAATTTTGATTGGCTACGCTACTAGAGGACTATTAGTAATAGTCCTCGAGTAGCGAAAAGGGTGACGCTTTCTTTCGTTTTATTCCTTAAAAAAGATTTCTTCAACTTGCATTTGCTAACTTTATTATTGCCTTTTCTGCCCTACTAGTTGGGTGATACTAAAACAATTAGACCCTTCGCCCACAAGGGCCACCTTCGCCCACAAGGGCCCTTGAGGGCTACGGGTCTAATTGGTAATTACATGAAATTATTAATCGTCTCGGACGGAAAAGGCAAGCAAACAAAACATAACTACGAAAAGTGATTTGATTGAGAGATAAAAGACTGAACAGAAGAAAACAAGTTTACATTGATCTGAAAGTCAAGACCAGGAACTCCATTTAAAAGGAAGTCAATTTTTTCTTGTCAGATGCTAAAAGCCATTTATCTCCCAACAAGTGCGCAGCGGAGGAAAACTGTTTCGCGCAGAGTAGCAGAACTCGGGCAAAATATTAAAAAAACGTTTTGTTCTTTAAATTAAACTTCTTGCTTTGTGGCGTTCGTTGTCGTTTCATGAACTCCCTAATATTGGATATTGTGGGAGGAGCGGTGGCCTCATGGTTAGAGTGCTCGACTCCGGATCGAGTGGTCCGGGTTCGGGTCCTGGCCGGGGACATTGTGTTGTGTTCTTGGGCAAGACACTTTACTCTCACGGTGCCTCTCTCCACCCAGGTGTATAAATGGGTACCGGCGAAAATGCTGGGGGTAACCCTGCGATGGACTAGCATCCCATCCAGGGGGGAGTATAAATACTCCTAGTCGCTTCATGCTATGGAAACCGGAGATAAGTGCCGGCCTGATGGGCCTTCCTAGGCTCGTAACAGAGACTCTACCTAATATTGGATACCTCGTCCATATGATAAAAAGTATACAAG
The DNA here is from genome assembly GCF_036669925.1 of Montipora capricornis. Lineage (NCBI taxonomy): Eukaryota > Metazoa > Cnidaria > Anthozoa > Scleractinia > Acroporidae > Montipora > Montipora capricornis. Next base: position 1,804,171 of record NC_090894.1, read on the forward strand.
ATGAATAAACACGAAACACTTTCCATTCCGTGATATCAGTTTTCTTTTAGTTTTCTGGATATTTTTGAAATGTGGACTTATCTCTCTGGTCAAATCTTAGGCTCAATTACGAGTCATTCCTTCGGGAGCCCGCCCTCCTGCCCCGAAGAGCGAAGACTGGATTAAAGAGAACGGTGGAAAATGTGCCCACTCAGATCAAGGAAATTTTTATCAATGGAACATGAACCAGTTACCGTTTTTGTCAAAGCTTAATATTTCTTGTTTGTCATAGATATTTTATTGATTCTCTGCAGGATGGTTAGCTGCCCGTTCTCGATCTCTGAGGTCGTTTTTTGAAAGTAAGTTGATCAGTTGAATTGTTAGTGAATCCCTCCTCTGCCGTGGTCTCTTTCAAACAAATTAAAAATCAAGAAGCCAAATCCTGTTAGCGAGCGTGTTAGGCCCTAATTAAATTGATGAGAAAACTATGTACTTGGCGACGGGCGAACGACAACTGAAAAATCAGAGTCCATGACAGGACAAAAAAAAAAAAAACATCAATATTTGCATTTGAAAATTTGTAGGCAGAGCCCGCAGACCAGCGGGACACATCTTCCTTTCAGGATAAACGACCTTGCTATCCAGGAGTTCTCACTAGTAGTTCAATGGGTAGAGCATACACCTTATTCCAAAATGGCCGGCACTGGCAGTATTCGTTTGTTTGCTGGCAAATTAGCCCTTTTTGCCTGGCCCTTAAACTTAAAATTCAATTCAACAGAGTATTTAACCTTGAACGAGGCTGCAAGGGCTAATTTGCAAACATACAGAAGAATACTAAAGTGGTGGCCATTTTAAAATAAGGCATATCCACCGGTCATAAGGAGGTCGTATGTTCGAATCTTGCATTTAGGACTCTTATTCTTCACGGAGTTGTCTTTTCGCCCGTCGCCAAGCGTCTAATCCGTCCATCCCGCGGGCGCATGACCTCGGATAACGCATTTCTAGCGCTCAAACTGGCTCACTAAAATTTCGGTTTTCTGGTTTTGTTAACCAATCCCAAAAATCGTTTACTTGTTGTGGCCAAACCTTCCCAATCTAAGACCCTTGCCTGACGTTTATACCGCCGACCGCCTAGCTCAGCTGGTTAAGCATCAGACTATCGTGAAGGATGTCGCGTGTTCAAACTCGGGCCAGTTCAACACTCGGGGTTTTAAAATAATTGAGGAGAGAGTGCAGCCTTTGTAATTTTGTCCGCGAATGGTTAGGTCATGCATATCCATGTCTTGGTTCGCCCTCTGTGGTACATCATGGCTTGGAGGGTATACAAATGTATGTAAATGCTTGGAGATACTAGTTAAAACATGCCATCCTGCAATCTAATTATAAAATTAATAATTATGGTGGTGACGATGACTACGACGACGATGACGTCGACGACGACGACGACGACAACGGCGACGACTACAACGACGACAACGTCGACCCACTGGGACATTTTGCCTCCAAGTATTTTATGACCTGACTTGATAAGAATCTGAAAAATGTTGTTCCTTCACTTTTATGCAAGGAAGATTATTCTACCTCGGGGATGATGAAGTCAAGTCCACAAGTGAGCATGCATGCATTTTATGTCTAAATCGCCTCTATTTAACAAATTAAAATGTAGGCAAGATCAAAAATGTAGTACGCGACGCAATAGTTAAGTGTCACTGATGAGTGACACATTATGGCGTCATTTATTTTGAACAGACGCTCGGCGACATGGAATCTGTTTTATTTTTTGTAATAAAGAATTAAGAGTTTTTGATGATGATGTCAGCTATGCGTCTGTCCTCTAATAGGTCATAGTTGAGAAGCAATCACAATGTGTGCATTATCGAGCTTATTATATAAAACGTGATTAATGATGTACTTCATGATTGAAGAATGCCATTCTGTACTTTTGATCACATTTACGGTTTATTTCTTTTGATGTTCAGATAAACTTTTCAACGTTAGGTTTTCTTTTCTGCATTTCCGTGGTTGTTTTATAAACGTTTAAAGAGACTTTTGAGTCATTGCATGTCTGCCAAGTGGTACTGTAACTTTGAATTGCCTTTTGACTTAATTCTTGTATCGAGTCAATTTAGTTCGCATCCACTTAATTCCTTGTCTACATTCGTCCAATTCAATCCGTACATCCATTTTAGTTCAACCCCCGTTCGTTCAATTCAATTCTTACATCCATTCAATGTTCGCGCATATTCATTCAATCTTGGGGTCTGGGTCGAGCCGTAAATTTGATTGAATTTTGGGGTCTGAGTCGGATTATTCAAAGAATTCCCGCGCTTTGACACTTTGTTTAAGGTACAATGTAAGAGTGTGCATCGATCTCTTTCGCCATGAATGAAGATCAAGAAAAACTTTAAAAGCGGCTGATCTACTGAAAAGTGCTTTGGATATGCTCCTAAGCGTTCGATCAGGTTCGGGTGCCCGAAACACAACCTGTTTAACAACAACCCGTTCACGTTCAATCGCTGAAACTCTGGTTCGCGCGAGATTCGTGATGCAGACAAGCACAAACACTGGATTTTATCGGAGGTTGAATAGAAATGAACGTCTGAGAGCGGCAGTGGCAGCCACTTCCACGAAGACCAAGAAGAAGTCAAAACTTCTGGAGAAGAAACCATTTGACTTTGCTTTACTAACGGCAAAATCAGAGAAAGCGATGAAGACGACGCTGTACAAACGTTGAACAAAGAAAACATAATCGAAGGCGGCATGATAGAACTTGCTGAGGGCGATAGTGAGGCAACTGTACGAGCAAAGATTGCAATCTCTCTAAAACGTCAGCATACTTTGAATTTGTAAACGTTACCCAGAAAACAGTTTCAGTTTTAAGGTTGGCCGAGAACACAGAGTTCAACTACAATGTTGTGAAAAAGCTGGCCGGGCAGGGTCTCCTTTACATTCGTGTGAAACAGGCATTTGATTTCGTATTGACGGAACAGGTAGACCTAGAAGAAGACCAAAATGAAATAGAGTCTTATCAGCAGGATACAAATTTCACCAGTGCAGGTCGTCCACTACTAGTACAATCACAAGTCATATAGACAGCCCTTCTGTCAGCACCTCACCCAACTTTCAAACAGAGGGGGGCAGCAGTGTTACCACACCAATGCATTATACAGAGAGTTCCACCAACACAGCACATCAAAGCCGGGAGGAAAATGGAAGTAAATTCTATCGAAATATTGTTTCTTTATTTCCTGCAAGTGTTATAGTAGAACCCACAGAAATGCTGCGATACTGGCAGTGTAAGATATTTTATGATCGTCCTTTGGACAGGACCAATGATGAATCTGTACTTGAAGGGGAGACCAATTTCATTGCCGTAGACCGGGACAAAATATTAGAAACAACATTTGATGAATTGAAAGGAATTCAGGATCCAAGAATAACCTTTCAAGTAGAGTTTTGTGGAGAAATGGCTCAGGAAAGTGGAGGTCCAAGAAGAGAGTGGATCCGGCTTTGTAACCAGCACATAAAGAGCAGATGACTGCCATTGCACTTCTTCAGAATGCTCAATCCCCAAAATATTTTTTTCTGAAGACCTCCTGCAGGACATTTTTGTTAGTGAAGAGAGAGAAGTATCATCATGTGTTTCAAAACTCCGTGAAGGCCTAGACAGTCTGGGGATTCACATGTTTGGCAGAAAATTCCTTCCATTCCTTAATTTGCTTAGGCCAGCCCAGAATAAAGCAACAGTCCCAATGCTCATTCACCTTCTTACAGCAAAATTTTCTGAGGAGGAGTTCCAACAGCCTAATTTATGAGAAAGCTGTGTATAGACCACTTTCATAAATGGCGACCACTTTTACATTCTTTTGTATTTATGTTAATTAGACCTACTGCCCTCGTTTTAAAACAAATATTCTTTTGAAATTTACTCGTCGTAGCGAGGTTAGTAGGGCTTATTAGCATTGAAACAAAAGAATATTTTATTTGGCCGCCATTATGAAAGAGGTCTATGAGAGGTTCTTGAAGTATGTTAGAGAAGTGGCAAGTAGGCGTCGAGTAACCAGCCTTGAGAACATATTGTAATTTGTTTCCGGAGCGAGTGAAGAGCCGACCCATGGATTTGACCAGCAGCCATGTGTTTAATTTGGGCTAGCAACAGTAAAGAAGCAAAGATAGATCACAGTGAAGACGACACTTTCAATAACTCTATTTATGGAGAGGTAAGTCAAAATTTGTGTGTTTCCATCACACTGATTTTTACGACTTACCAAACTTTTCGTTGTTAACAAAAGCATTTAAAAACAGGCATCATTGTACTTGTTCTTGTCGAGTACAAAAAAAGGAAAAAATATAACAACGTAATGTACTGGCTACCTGAAACAACCATAGGGGTTAGTAAAGACAGGAAGACATTCAAGGAACGAAGTACACCCTTCGTGATACTAATGTACCCAATCTTAAAGCTGCGTTCCTTGGATCTGCCCTGTTAAGGCTCTCTCTGATGCGCCTTCTCAGTACAGTGTACCCCATTGCCCTAAAGTGTCCTCGTAGATAACGTTCACCTGTGGTTGATCCATGTCTTCAAATGAAATCACGAATAGTGCCGTCAATTTCTTCATCAGTAATGGTACTGAAGCGAGACAAATGCTCTAGATCAAATAAACGGACTCGGCGCATTATTGTCCAACGAAATACTCTGAAAACCCTAGCAATCTTTACTCAAGTGAAACCTATCCCTCTTAAATCTTCGAGTACCTCTGGCGGAATGTTTATCGATGGTCTACCTGGACGTTCAATCCTTTAGCGATTGGCAGGAGAGATAAGTAACACTGGATGGCCTTGTTATACTGTTCCCAAAATGTTGGAGAAATTTCTCGAGTAATTCAGTAAACACCAGTCTCAGATCATTCAACTGTTTTACGTCAGTTTCGTCGGTAACTATAGTCGCCAACTGATGATAATCTTATCGTTCTTTCAAAAGATATACATGATTAAAACCTCGGAAACATGTCGGTCGCCCCTACCAAATGAACTTAGAATTTCTTAATTCCTTCTTATCACGTGCTCAAAAAATTCCTTTCTCTCGGAATCTCCTTCCTCGTCAATGTACTCTTCTGTTCCCACCATCTTTATCATGAGGTCGTTCTGTCCCAGCATCGTCCTAGCAGATTTTACCGCTCGACCCAGACCCCAAGATTGAATGAATATGTGCGAACATTGAATGGATATGAGAAGTGAATTGAGCGAATGGGGATTGAACTGAATGGATGTACGGATTGAATTGGACGAATGTAGACAAGGAATTAAGTGGATGCGAACTAAATTGACTCGATACAAGAATTAAGTCAAAAAGCAATTAAAAATGAAATTGAATACACAAGGATTCGATTGAATGAACACAGAAATTAACTTGAATAAATACAGATTGAATTGAACGGATACAGAAATGGAATTCAATTAATCAAAAAATTAAATTGAATAAATACGAATTAAATTAAATGAATGCAGAGATTGAATTGAATAAATAAATGTTAAATTGAATCAAATTAGAGCTATTGAATATTGTTACACTTGGCTTGGCATACATTTTTTTCTTATTTACTTATTTATTTATTTATTTTATTTATTTATTTATCTTCGCCTCCTTCGAATACAATACTTATGAACATAGAATTCTTGGGCGCGGGAGACCACTACAGCCTAGCGAATTACAGTGGATCCCTCGTTAATGAAAAATAATAACTGAAGCTACTCATATATAAACAAAAAATGAAAATAAATGAAAAGGAAGCAAAACAAGAGTTCAAATTGCCAAAAACAGCATGACGGCGGGCAAAGGAGAGACCTCGCTATGCTGCACCTGGGACATATTGTTTTCCAGATCTAGGGCTTTATTATAATATTGAAGTAGTGAACCCATAACTGAGGCTAGGGAGATGCCACTTGTGCGTAACTCATGCAGCGGGCAGAACATTCCATGTGCGGCATGCGCGTATGAAAAAAAGAGCGTTGATAAGTAGCAGTGCTACTTCGCTTAGGAATGTAGCTTTTCTTCCATTTATGCTTATTTTCGGCCAAGTTTTCGTTTTCTTCAAAGTGGGGGAAGGGGCTATCAAGTTTAGTCACAATGCAATTACTCGGTATAGCATTTATTCTTTATTTACTAAAGCTATCAGCAGGTAATGGATTTATTTACACGCTTAAATTTTAAGCTAGTGCGTAAATGACTTAACTTTTCCATAGATCCAACTCGTTGATGTCCAATCGGCCAGTTTTTAACGTGAGTAATGGCGGACCATGAAATTCAAAACTTACACTCAAAGTAAACAGCTTTTGGATAAAAATCAAAGCTCGAAATTTTGCCATTCAGTTGTTAAGCAAACACGCTTTCAAAATCTGAAGGAAAAAAGGAAGTGATTTTTTTGTCATAGTTGCACTTTAAGAACACAATATCTACCCCCAGTAGTTCAAAAGCCGGAGAACTTCACCGTCCGACAGTGTCTGCCTTTTCAAAGATACAATTATTTGCTGACACGACCGTCAAAACATGAACACGGCCAAGAACCTGTAAGTGAAGGTGTAAATGAAACCGCTGCCCAATTTGTACACGGCTTGTCGGCTTATGAAGGCGTTATAATTTTTACCCTCCGAGCCTGGGTTGCGCGTGGCCTCCTACTCAGACGTTGCAATTAAAAAAGCCGTACTTTATTGTCCTGGTGACTTTCTCGCTTTCTGTGCAGTTATTTGCCTGAACTTAACGCGATTTAAGCGACTTCTTAGCTTCCCGGGTTAGGAGTGACAACCTGGGACAATATAGCACAGCTTTTTTTTTATTGAGAACTTTTGGGTGTAAATAGTTTTTTGAGTGTTTGTTATCGGGATTCCAATACAAATCCTTATACTTTTTTTACCCTCCGAGCCTGGGTGTCCTGTGGTCAGACCCCAAGCAGTTGCGAGATGCAGTTATCATTTTAAGGTAATGTTTGGTCAGTGTAGGGCCAAATTTGTTTGTTCCATACAATTTGTTGGCATGATGCAGTTATTTAAAAAATAACCACGCCATGAAAGTAACATAATGTACATTTTTGTTTCTGCAGAGATCGTTGGAACCTTTTTGACTGTGGAGTTCTTTCCATTTATTTCTGTGCAATTCTCCCGCTAAGAATATACACGTGGGTGGAATCAGAATCAGTAGCAAACAACAGCAGACTGGAAATAGCCGGATATCTTTATGGTTCCAACACGTTTGCACTAACTGTGCGAGTTTTTGGCTCCATTTTGGAAACAATTGAAGGATTTGGGACAATTCAAATCGCCTTATTTCAAAGTATCCTTGATGCGAGTGTGATAGTGCTACATTTTGTAGTTGTCACTTTGGCATTTTCAAGCACATTAACAAAGGTCTTTGTCGTTGAAAGGTCGATTGCCAAAGAGGAGAATGAGACGAACTTGTAAGTGTCACATTTGAAAACTGTTTTTATTCTATTTACTGAATACCCGGCCACTATTGTTCTTGTAGCGGCATCGTTTCAAGAACGAGGCATATAACAATATACGGCATTCATATGCAAATACGTTGCCAGGTATTCTGCAGTTTAGCATGGATGGGCTCCCCAGCACAGTCACAAAGAAAGTCAGTTGTCATGTGCCTGAAAAAAACATGGCAGAAGCAGTGACGCGTGACATGGCTTCTTCTGATTGGTTAAAATTGGCGACCCTTTGGTTGTTTCGCTCGCAAATTGTATCTAAAATTTTAACTAATGCAGTCGTGCACGACTGATAAAACAAAGCGAATATCAGTCGTGCAATAGTCTACTTGACTTTCGTAAAAATTTTTTCATCAATTTTGACTGATCACGATCTTCTCTGATCCAAAGCTGTGCAAGACTTCACTAATGCTCGAAGTAATGCGTGATATATTAGAGTCGCGTTGCCAGCGCAGTAACGTTGCGCACAAACAATTAGCGCGAACATCCGTGAGGTCCCTAATCGCTTACCTTTGTCGCAACAGTTACAAACTCTTTCCCAGGGTCTTTGTTATCCCCTTCCCCTGGAGAGGGAAGAAGAGAGACCCTGGGAACGAGGTTGCAATAGTTATTATTGCCCATTCTCTCTTTCTACTTTTCTTTTGCCTTCCCTCTCTGTTGGACTGAGACTTTATCTGAAGATTCCTTAATACCTTGAAAACTTAGCACTTCATCCCTTCTCTGAGAGTACTATTGCCTTGTCAGTATTTCTACATCATTCATTTCATTAGAGACCTCCAAAAGCCAAACCTTGAACATTCATTGAGCGCAGAATTCAATAAATTATGTTCCTTGTTGGAAATGCCTTCCCCGAGATTGTAGTATGGAATTTGGTGGCACTAAGCATCACACAGTTTTATCATCAATTGCATTTGATGCAATATAGTTAAATGAAATGCGACAAGTCGCTGTAGTAAGTCGGTAGGTCGCAGGCATATACCGACTTCTACCAATCGACTCTTAAGTGGAATTACCATCGATTTCTACGCTTCCATTCCATTCTACATTGAAATATACACGTAGGGTTTCCTTTAAAAAAAAAAAGAGGAATGGACAAAACTTGTTACAAATGTTTTTGTTTTACTTTTTATTAGGGAGGTGTCATGACATTTGATGTAACGTCAGGAAGTTTAGGATTTTTATCTTGATGTGTAACTTGTAGTAAACAACAAGAACAAAAGGAATAAGTTGGAGGATATTTTTTGTTTTTGTATTTCAGCCTCTGCAACCAAACAGGAGTACTGTGGTAAACGAAAAACTTGTTTGTCTTGTGAGATCTTGCAGTAATCACCTGTCCTCGGCAATTGAGCCACCTCCCATAACGTTTCCTTTTGCATGCAAGTAGTAAACCAAGTGGGGGCTCTACGTCGGGTGGAGCTGTGGTCTGTGGAGCCCTGAAGCTCCACAACCCTAACCCTAACCCTCGTTCAAGTCACTGAATATTTAATTCACGTCTCATAGGCAGCACTTGCGCTATTGAGATGGTTGTGTAATGTATGTGATGGCTTACACTTTTTCTTAACAAGTTACACTTTGTCTTGATAAGTTTTACTTTTCTACGTCCGACACTTCAACCTTTAAACATAAATGTCAAGGTTTCTTACATTAGGAATCTATTGCAAATAAAATAACCGTTTAAATTTATGCATAAAAAATAACAACAAACCTTTGATGCCACTTTTTTTCCAATCTTGTGTGACGGTTACAGTCAGACTTTCAGGCCATTATATATTTAAATCACGTTTCATAGAAAACAATAGTGCTATTGCGTTTTAACTACTATATAGCAACGTTTATCTCTGAGGAAAAGAGACCGAAACTGGACTAATATCTTTTAAACGCGTTTGAGTGAAGAGTTAGGGTATATATAAGGGTTGTGGAGCTTCAGGGCTCCCGCACAGTTCCACCCGACGTAGAACCCCCACTTGGTATACTACTCATGCACCTCCCCAGACTATAATGTTCCCAAAACCTTTTAATGTCATTTCTTTTATTTTTTTATTTTTTTCATTTTTGTTTTACAGTTGGTGGAAAATAAGTGATCATCTGGGAAAGTCCATTCTTGACTTATCAGATGGACTGGACTTCTTTGGCCCCCCCGATTCACTGTCAAAACATCTCGCTTATGTTTTGTTCGGCTTTTATCTCGTAATGGCTCTCATTTTTCTTATTAACATGTTAATTGCTCTGCTGTCCAATACCTACCAACGAGTACAGGTACGGCTCTTTGTATGCGTGTTTTATCACTTCTTTTATACCATATACTGTTGTTTTGTCAACCCTTAACGAGACAATGCACGGCACCATTTGAGAACCTTTGCGGTGTAATACAAAATGGCTTTATTTTTGGTTTTAAGGGCAGTCCCTCTTTTGCCGCTGAGTTAGTCATCTGGATTTTGCGTGGCATTTTCGCATTTTGTGTTTGTGTGCCTGTCTTGTCCTTGCGCTCGAGTAACTAGCGGTTAGAGCGGGTCTTGAACACAGGATCTCCGGGTCTCAAAGCAACCGCCTTAACCTAACCCGACACTTGAATTCAAATCAATTAGAGCGGGATTAGAATGGAGTAGGCCATTTTCGAAATATCAATATTCAGCTTGATAGTGAGGCAGAGAGGACAAAAAACAATAGAAACAAGTCCCAATGAATGTGAAAGATATTAGCCTATCATCCACTTTCCTTTGTCTTTGTCCTCTAAACCTCTCTTTCACGCTGAATTTTAATTTATCGAAAGTGGCTCATTTTAAGCGCTAGCCTTATTCCCATGTACTTCTGCGCGTTGGCCCTAGGAATGGAAATGGGTCCACACTGTGACACAGGAAAACATCTGGCTGGGGCTTGAACCCACGACCTATGAATTAGATGATCGTTGATCATAGTTTTTGGCTTTCATTCTGTCGTAGCCGTAGGCGAGTGCAATTTGAGAACTTTTAGGCATGTCCCCGGACCTTCCTTGGAAAGTGCCTCCAGCACTCGATTTACCAATAACCGCTAACAAAAATCCCGTACCTGCTGAGCTGAAATTTAGGGAGAACACTGCGAGTTATCATAAATAAGGAAATTCGCGAGCAAGTTCCTACGATTTTTTATTTATTATATACTCCACAAATTTATTCCCTCGCTGTTTTTCCATAGCAACTTTCGTATTGCACTCTGTAATCTCGTTGCACCCTATAAGCTATTTATGTATTGGTCATTGACCAATCAGAAACGCGATGTTCTGTTGAGTGTAAAATAAGTGTAGGAAATCGTATGAACTTGCTAGTACATTTCGTGATTTATGGGCACAAGTGATGTTTTGAAACTTTTCAACTGATTGCACGAGCTGTAGGCTCGTGCAATTTGATAACTTTCAAAACATCACGAGTGACCATAAATCACGAAATGCACTAGCACGTTCATACGATTTTTCAAATTTCTTATATTCTCAACACATCTGACCTTGTCGCTCAGTCAGTTCTCTGGACAGAGTTTGTTCTTGTTTGAGTCTATTTTTATTACTAGGACTAACGCACAGGTAAATTATATATAAGTGAAGACAGTGCTCAAATGCTAAGTTATATACGACAACGTTTCTCGTTTCTCTTAAATCCAGTATCCTAACCACTGCACCAGATTGCCTCCTACGTAATGTCCTTCTGTAAGTAGACTTAAAAGTCTTGCCTTTTTGCTTTTGTCAAAGCAAGAGAGAAACTTCAAGGGACTTCTCCGAGTCTTTTTAACTCGGTCCTCTAATGGCGCCTTATCCCATTGAGAAATTAATTGGTTGGTCTTATCTAGCAGCTATTTG
>NC_090894.1:1825462-1850462 GCF_036669925.1 Montipora capricornis
TAAATATTAAAATAGTACTTACCTCTTCCTGCGAATGAAGACGATTCCTAATTAATCCGAATGCTCTCCCATGGCCGGTAGGAAAACATTTATCTTCGGATTTTTACATGCTCTCTTCCTCATTTTGCACGTAAATTATCTGTGAAATAGCCATTGAAGTTGATTTTTAGGCGTGGGAGACCAGTAGACACATTGCTGTGGAGGGTTTTCTTTTGCTATCGACAAATTATGGAAATGCCAGATACCGGACAGCGTTTTCTCGCAGATTTCCCCATTTTGAGGTGAGTTGTGGATGTAGCGTTCGCGACATAGAATCCTTGCAATTCAAAGGCCGTTTACACGACAGAAAAAAAAAAAAGCGGTACGGACCCATAACGTTTGCAAAGGAATGCTGGAGTTTCTACAGGGCCATAGGCGCCTATGATCCTGTAGAAACTCCAGTGTTTCTTTACAAAAGTTATGGGTCCGTACCGCTTTTTCGATGGGTCCGGAATCAAATTTTTCTGTCGTGTAAACGGCCTTTTTAGGCAGAGTTTAAATCTAGTAGTGTGAAAGAATTTCTAAAATGGTGGTCGTGGATTAAAACAATTGCAAAAGTGAAACTGCGTGGAGAATCAATAAGAGAGGGGTCCTTTTGTACTTATTTCTCCAGTTCATGATGTAGCCAGGTTTTAACTGTCGTGGAAATTTGGGATTTAATTGGCGTTGAATCAGAATCTGTCTCCTCTAAGACCCTTTCCACACCCCCTCGCCCCCCCCCCCCCCCCCCTCCGGATATTTTTTTAATCGGCAACTTCAGTTTTCTTTGTGGGCTTGCCTTCCTTCCACACCAATCGGGCGAATCCGCAATTCTTTGAATGCGCTCTCCAGAGTAAAAATTTTTGAATGCGCAAAGAAATCGGAATCGTGTGGACACGCGCATGTTTTGTTGACCATAGTCTCAGAGGAGACCTGGATACTAGAACGAATCCAGTTACGTGTGGACGGGGCCTAAAGGGTCGACTCCTTGCCTTCTGACAGTTTAGGATTTTCAAGCGATCATGCTATGTTTCATTTAAATTGTTACTTTAAGATTAACTGTAGTTCCATGAACTATCTTGAAAGCAGAGCGCACTTCGAGCTTCCGCCTTAAAGGGGCAGTGTCTTGTTTAATTTCGTGTTTTTTAGGTCAAAATGGGTAAAAATCTAAATTAGTACTCTAACTCACACGTACAACATTCCTGACAACCCACTGACAAGATATGAATTAATTTTTTGGCACAAAGAACTATTCGTATTTAATTTTTGGTGTCTTTCTTCCATCTTCTCCATCCTTGGCTGCAAACAAAAAAGAATAGCTTAAGTGCACTTCAATGGTCATTGGTAACAAAACAAGGACGTCTATTGGTGTTTTGAAGTTTGACTGAAATAGCGTGACACTGCCCCTTTAAAGGCAACTTTAGCTCCAACAAAATAATAACTTTCAATCAAAGAAAATAACCTCTACAGTCAAATTTGTTTAAAACTTTGCAAGAAAACGTTTTTATCCGAAATAAATAAGTTTTATAAAACGGTTTATTTTATTTGAAATTTTCCGGGCGCCGCCATCTTGAATGATCAAGTGGCGTGTTATGATTGCCCTATTGCTATTATACAAAGATATTGGTGTCCAAACAATAGAGCAACTGTCAAACGTCATAATTATTTAAGATAGCTACGCACAGGAAATAAACCATTCTAAAGTTTAAGAGTGTTTTGACGTGATGTCACGGCGGCCATGTTGCTGTCCCAACTAATCCCCCGGGAACAGACCATATTCGTATTCTCAGTATTGGACTAGAACTAGCTTGCAATGGAGGTTAATGCGGGGACATCTTTTCAAATGCAAATACGTTTTAAAATATATTCCCCTGCCTTAGCCTCCGTTGCAAGCTAGTTCCAGTTCAATACTGAGAATACGATCTTCTATTGAGCTCTGTGGAAACGTTTTCTTTTGTTTCGGTGGGAAAACAAGGTCACTGATCACGTGAGTGAAAACACTATTTTCGTAATACTTTTTTGGGGGGGAAAAAATTTGAACAATTGTTGTGAGAGGTAAGGTTCCCTTAAAATCTAATCAGTATTGATGTTGTTGAAGCACTTTTTCAGAATGCACTTCTTTCACAGAGAATCAAAACTTATCTTCGATCTGTTGGTTCAGGTAATGATATTGGAAAATGGAGTAACAAAGTGGTTTGCATTGGGAATCGTCTTTGACGATTACATGCATTCGCTACCAGGAAAGACACAAGGAACTGTGGGATTCCACACGGGCGAAAGAACAATCTGGACAACTGACGAGGATGGCACTTTGACTAAAATGCAGACTAGAGGTATGGAGGTCCATGTTGTTTATCTCTTTACCTAGGACCTCGTGCTTAAATAGCGAAAAAAAGATGATGTTGTCATTTTGTGGTCATTAACCCAAACAAATTGTTGTACTTTTTAAACTCAAAACTAGACCCTCCGTGAGGGTACACTGGGTTGCCTGTGGTACGTGTAGTATTCCAGGCAATTTTTTCAAGTTGGGGGGTCGTTAAGACCATTTAAGGGGTCACCCAGAAGTCATACCAGCAGAGGCCCTTTGGCTCACAGGTCCTCACACGTTCGTACGACGAAACAGATCCTTTCCTGGCTACCGGCCTATTAATAAATCATTTGTCAGAAAGAAGAAATTCCTGTCCTCTTTAGAAAAAAAATAGACAAGCATTGCTTACGTGTGGTAGTGAAGTAACACAGCGATTTATTCCATAATGTCAACTGAGCTGTGTGTTGTCTTCGAGGAGATTCAAGTTGTCCTTGCGTAAGATGTAGCTCTAACAGACTGAGTGCTAGTCCTGTTCCGGGACTCCCTCTTACCCTGCCCTGAAAATGGGCCTGGAACCCTGGCGGGAAAAGAGAGTATTACTTGCAGGCGCATGCTCGGAAGATTCCTTATTTGTGCGTAGTTTATTCCGAGTGTTTCTGGAGGCAATTGATTTCGCGTTTAAGAAATGCCACTTTATCTTTGTGCCTAAGGCGGAACAACTGCAAGCTATCCATGTACAGTATGGGGCCCAGTTCTCGGCCACGAAAAACGTAAACTTGTATTTCTTACCTTGGAATAGCCGTAAGGACTTGAAATTTCAAAGACAACTAGCTTCAGCATTCAGTTTACACATGTAAAGCTATCGACTGCTCAACGCTGTTTTCTCCCGAGTAATAACGAAAATGGAGGCTTCGTTCGTGGGCCCAGTTATCGGCCAGCCGGCCCAGTTCTCGGCCACAAAAGAGCGCGCTCGATTCCTCCGAATAAACAACGCTTTATCACCAATTTTTGCTGCTAAGTCACTAATAAGGCTTGTGTTTGATATTTCGACCACAAAGTATCCTTAAAGAGCTTTGTTTCATGTTAGAAAAGGACGTTTTTGGCACACCTAGTTTTTCTCGTAAATACACTGGCAAGCGAGGCTAAAAAAGAGTTGGGTATTTCAAAACGGGGTCCGGTAAGTCAGAACTCATAATTTTAATTTATAGCTACTGTCGGAACATACCACCCCATTACAGCTTTACTTTTACAAATGATTTGACAAGAAAACTCCATACAAAACTATGAGCACTTTTTAGTGTTGTCTACGGCCAGCAGGGTGGCCGAGAATAGGCAAATACGCAGAAATACTAAGGAAATATTGAGGGGTGAATTTAGGTAAAAGAATAAAATAGGCCAGCAAAAGTTTATATTTAACAGAAAGCTTTATCACTCTACGTTCATTATGCCAAGAATTGGCTCATTTGGGCCTCCTATACGGATAAAATACAAACTTGAATTAGACCATGTAATTCGAGTAGCCGTAAACAAAGACGTTTTCGTGGAAATCCAATTCACCTACCTTCGTGTCACCTCGATTTACTCACAGTATATAGTAGCTGTAAACTCAAAACTCGACAGGACGAAAGACAAGGAATAAAGCTACCTTTGGAAGCAATTGCTTTTTATTCAGATTCATTTGCGGCGCTAAAAATAAACGTTGAACAAAAAGTGACCGAGAACTGGGCCCCTTACTGTAGTCGTTACCGGTAATGATGGTTTTGTTAAACCTGCAACAGGATTATGGTGTTCCATCTCCGCCAAAAATCAACTTTGCAAAGCAACATTCAACTTTATCAAACAACTTTCAACTTCACTTTTCGACAACCAACTGTAACGAATACAACATTCAACTTCACTTGATAACTTTCATTTTCAACGTATAAAACATTCAACTTTATCATACAACTTTCAACTTTACATGTCAACAGTCGAATGTATCAAACAACTTTCAACTTCACTTTTCGACAACCAGCTTTAACAAATAGATCATTCAACTTCAGTTGATAGCTTTCATTTTCAACGTATGAAACATGCAACTTCATCATACAACTTTCAACTTTTGAGTTCACAACCGAACATCAATCATGAGATTACAATTTATTAGTCGACAATCCGAAATTTTCTTTTAACAACCCGGTCGTTCTTCGCAATATAATGTTCAATTATATTCTACGCTTTCTTTGCGTTCCCTCAATGTCGACCCTTTCATCCTGCAATCTTGAATGTTGAGCTCTCTGATTCCGCCAAAAATTATTGGATGTCGGTCGGCGATGTAGAGCCTCGATTTGGTTTGCACTGAAGAAGGCGGATTTATCGAGTGCTATACAAATGGTGAATGATTTGGTAACAAGATTAGATAGGTTAAGTGAAGAGGCTGACAGATTCGATGTTGTAACAGTGGTTATAAGGCTTGATGTTTTGCATAGAATGCTAGTGAACCTCGACATTGACCAGGAGATCGTAGATACTGTAGGAATTCTTCATGAAAGTGCCAACATCATTGAGAGATCACAGTCCCTTAATTTATCAAGATCTGAATACCATCCCACCTCTACCCCGAATGGACGACGTGGAAGACCCGCCTTTGAGATCTCAAGGGAACAACTTTCGCTTCTCTTGGAGCAAGGCTTCAAAATACAGGAAATAAGTGCTATTCTTGGCGTTGGTAAGAGAACAGTGGAAAGAAGAATGGCCTCATTTGATCTTAGTGTGACTGGTAACGTCGTCTATCTGCCACCTGAAGAAGGGTATCTCGCAAATTATTTAATTGCCTATTATTGGCTTCCATGAGTCTTGGAAGATCAATATTTATGAGATTGCGAAGAACAAAAGCACGTGGAAATGAATGGCGCGAGACTACAGGGAATTTTCGCGGACGTCATATCACCGACCGACATCCCATAATTTTTTGGCGGATTTGGTCTCGATTTCAGAGAACTCAACATTCAAGATTGCAGGATACAAGGATCGACATTGGAGAGAACACTCACAAAGGGTGCAATATCATTGAACGCCATATTGCAAAGAACGACTGGGTTGTTAAACGAAAATTTCGGATTGTCAACCCGATTGATAAATTGTAATCTCATGATCACAAGTTCATCAGTAATGTTAGTTACTGTCACGTGTTACCCTCATAAATAAATAAAGTCTCTCTCATGATCGATGTTCAGTTGTGAACTCAAATGTTCAATGCTGCGTCCATTCATGAGTAGTTACTGTTACAATTTAAAGTGTGAAGTTCAATGTTGTATGCTCTGCTGTCGACTGTTGACATGTAAAGTTGAAAGATGTATGATAAAGTTGAATGTTTCATACGTTGAAAATGAAAGTTATCAAGTGAAGTTGAATGCTGTATTTGTTACAGTTGGTTGTCGAAAAGTGAAGTTGAAAGTTGTATGATAAAGTTGAATGTTGCTTTGCAAAGTTGATTTTTGGCGGAGATGGAACACCATACAGGATTTGAAAAGTCTGTTTGCTACATGGTTGTTCCTTTAATATGTTTGCGATTTTCTTCGATCCGAGTCCGATGTTAATTGTAAATCAGTCCTTCTTATCGTAAGTCCCAATCGTGGAAGATCAGATGGATGACATACGAAAGTATGGAATTTCGTGTCTGAAACCCAACTGAACAGCTGCATGATGTTGGCGCAGGAAAATATCAAATTTTGATTTAATTGCTCTCCCGAGACTCCTTGAAACTTACAAATATACTACTGTAGGTCGTGGATGTGAATCGCTTAACGAAAAACTAATAAATCTCCTGCTGGAACTCTTGTTTATTGTTCATTATTTAATGTTCATTACTTCTGTCGATCTGGTTATGTGATAGTTGCACTGATCCAGTGAACATATATTTGAGTTGCACAGTAATTATTGAAACTGTGATTGTTTCAGGAGTTTAGGCCTACCAATGTTTTTCAAAATCGGGGACAAATTGTTTTGATACCCCAATATAAAACAGTCAGGTAAAAAATGTCGTAAATACTCTCAGTTATATCAGGAATAATACACGAACACCGGTGACAGACAGATTTTTTTTTTTTTTTGGGGGGGGGGGGGGGGAGGAGGGTAATTAGAGTAGAGTAATTTACTCAGACTATTAATTTTTCCTTAGAATAAATTTTCAAAGCACCCGTTGCATTAAATCTTTTTTTCCTTATGTGACCTAAAACATATACCCCTTCGTAAAACAGAAGCATTGGACCAAAAATACTATTAACGCGAACAAATGCGAACTCAGCAAGGTACAGATTTTGTTAGCATGAATCGAAAGTGACATCGACGGGCGCTGTGATGTTCCCGCGGCATGTTTACTCGCCAAACAGTGAAGCATCTGTGTCAAATGATGGCAAGATACCGGGTTTTCGTAAGTTTCTTTTTCTGGCAAGTGTTATAAAGTTTGACAATAAATGAGCAAATTCAAAGCAAAGATCACAATCGCCCAACTCTTGAGGTTGACCATTGTTTCTGCAAAGTCAAAAATTTACTCTCCAAGACGAGGTTATTTATCACCAGGTAATTCCATTATTTTGGAAATAGCAGCTAGTTTATTATTCATCGGCGTCACAATTTGTGGGTGATTTCTGGTCAGCAAGTTTTTTTTTTCCTAGCAACCTGGTGGGCAGGTTATTTTTTCCCTCCTAAATGCTCTGCAGGATATTTTTTCCTCTCCTCATTTCTCTGCAGGATTTTTTTTTTCCTCAAAAAAATGTGTTTACATTTACAGAATGTATTTACATTTACATTGTGGTTATTGCAGTAATAGTTCTAATGTGGAGCTGCAAAGCCTTAAAATGTTGTAAGCTATACAAAATCATTCTTGTATAGCTACATGTTTTCGGAATGTCATCCTTTAGAATCATTTAGTTCTACCTAATAACAATATTCAATAGAACGTAATTACATGAAAATGCTTCAGTTGAAAAGATTAAAAAGGAACAAATTATTTTTCTTTGTCTACTAAAACTTGATTCTTCAAATAGAAAAATTTACCTCGATTACTGCTTGTGATAAGCTAACGAGTTTGGATACAGTGCGAGCCAGCAAGCCAGAAATCCCTGATCCCAATAACCGCAAGCTACCTAAGGAACTGTAGGCTAACTGCAGTTCTAACTAGGCTAGCCAATGTGTAACTTAGGCTAACCGTAATGGCTTGCATGACTCCTATGACTTGGAGCCATGTGAACCGAGCAAGCAAGAAATCCCTTATCCCATTATAAGGGCAAACCGCAAGCTACCTAAGCTAACTGTAGGCCAACCGGTGTGACGTTTAGGCTAACCAGAGTGTTAATTAGGCCAATCAATGTGTTATTTTAATATGCTAACCAGAGTGGCTCGCTGGCTTGCAGATTATCCGGAATGGTTCCAGTTTTGCTGGGATTTTGTAAAGCCCCCCAGGAATGATGAAATAGCTTTGCAACATTTTTTTTTTCTTGCTTGCAGCAGTGCAAGAATTTTTTTTTCTATTTCATTTGTGCTGCATGCAATTTTTTTTTCCAACAAGGGCTTGCTGGAATTTTTTTTTCAAAATCAACCCCCTCTTCCCCCTAGTTTATCCAACTGACTTTCCATTATTGAGCTCCATAAGGGTATATTTTGTTTAAGGATCCACTAAAACGCCATTCGCGTTACATGACTTTCGACGCCATTGCAGGTTAAGTTGATGATTCTACGGTGTCCACCAGAGAAATCTACGCATTTCCACTATCCTCTCGATCCTACGAAAATACGCGCAGAAGGCTCTATGCACAAATACACCACTTACCAGGGGAGTGACAGGAAAGACTTTTACCAACACGGAAAAAAAAAACTAAAAAAAATAAAATGAACGAATCCCAGCCACTTTTCGACTGGGATTGCCTGACTGGCAACCCAGAAATGAGGCTGATAGGGTAGAGGGTCTCATAAAGGGTGCATTGAAAACTTCAGTGAAAATATTCAGCCACTCAAGTCATGTCATACAAACGCGACGAGCTGTGGGGTCGAGAATGGTTACCAGTGCCTTTGCATTATTTTCACGCATGTACCTTACGGAAAATGAGGAAGAATTGTACTGTCAGACCATTTCTACGGGTAAATTCATCGACGTAAATATAAAAGAGGTCCTTGAAATTTCAAAATTTGGCCCTTGAAAGTCCTTGAAAAGTCCTTGAATTTTTGGTGAGAAAAAGTGTGCGAACCCTGGTGCAATGACTCGCAATAACTTGACAGTAGGTTTTGTTTAGTGTCCAGATAGTTTTAAATGGCGGTAACTTTGTGTAACGTTTCTCTAGGTGTTCAAAGTTTGTTGGAGGTCCTATAATCTAAGAGGAAATTCGATTAAAGGGCTTAAAGGAGTGTGTTTGTGTAAGCGAATGAGTGAGTGCGTTAGCCCATATGGATGTCGTTGATAATTGCGTATCCATTCGTTGAAAAAATACCAGTTTTAGGGTTTCTCGTTATTTTTACCATATTTTGGGGTGCTTTTTGTAACTCGTTGGTAGGTCCTGCTGCAACTTGTCGAGGTGACGTTATGCGGCGCCATTGATCGGGTGCCCAAATTGGTGTCATTGATAATTCAATAGCCATTTGTTACAAAGGTAATTTTTAGGTTTCTCATAATTTTTACCTCGTTCTTGTTAACTTGTTGGTAGGTCCTGCTGCAACTCGTCGAGGTGACGTTATACGGTGTACAGTGATGTTTGAGGATCAGCAGGAGAAAGAAGGAAAAGTCCACGTTCCGGTTGTGTTCACTGTGAATGGGAGCCGCATCATGACAGAAAAGGGCCAGACATTCATTGAATACAATCCGCATAAGTTACTCTATCCCCAAATTGGGTTTTACTACGAAAATAGCGTCTTGACGAAGGTAAAGATCAAAAGGGATAAGCGATTTTATTTTAAATATTGAAGAAAGCTTTAAGCAGGCCAATTCCGCATTCTACAACGTGCGACTTAGATTGATAGGAAACACGACCGAATTTGAGAGGTGGTCTGCTTGTAGCACCGTGCTGCACATTACAACCAAGCCCGGAAATTGTGATTGAAAAGACATATTTAAGGCATGAACAGAAAGAAACAATTAAAGAACCACCCAGTCTTACCCTTCTTGCCGGTGCCAGATGGTGTATTTTCCAGCTATGTTATCGCGAAAGATAGAGCATTTATTGCCGGCCTTCTTGTTAGTGCGTGGGATAGGTCTGGGACGAGCGTTTTTCTCTCCTCTCTCGTCATGAGCTTCTGCCAACACTAATTAGTATATATAAAATCATTGCTGAGTCGTGGGTAAGTCTAGTGCTTGATTTTAAAATGGTTAGGTTTCTCTTGAGGTTTGGTAACCGACATTTTCTCCTGTTTAAACGTGTTTAAATACACCTGTACAGCGTGATAATACACCTTTACAGCGACAATTCTGAAGAAATAAAACTATGGCCTAGCCTTAGTCAAAAACTTGAGAAATTACTGTTTATTTTTCAGATGTCTTCGAATGAGGATATTGATTATCAACAGTTACAACTGCAAGAATTAAAGTCAGATCTTTCAGAGGTCAAATCTGAACTTGCTGATGTTTGTAAACACTTGATAAATACAAAGGAGGATGTTGTTCGACACGAAATCAAATCTGATCTTGCTAATGCCCACGAAGACTTTCAAATGCAAGACGTGAAATGTGAACTCGAATCAGAATTTACAAAGTTATTTTCTGATCTTGCCAGTGTGAAATCTGATTTGAAAGATATTCGTCAACAGGTGGTGGTTTTAAAAAACGGGCTACGTCACCAGGACCTCACATGTGATGTTGAAAACGATCGGGGAGATTCAAACTTTCACGAACTTGCTAATCTAAAATCTGATCTCTCCGAAGTAAAGAGAAGCTTAGAAGAGAAACTTGATGCTGTGTTGGACAAGTTGAAGCAGAGGACGTAGCTTTAATAGAAAATGATACAACAAAGAATTATCTTGATACAATTGTTTATTTCTTTTAATTGATGTACCCATAACAATATTCTTTTTCGAATCTTCGAAAAAAGTATCAATTCAAGTAGTAGTAGAAACTTTATTAAGAGTGTCAAAAGTCATCTAGCCAGGGAAACGAAATCCCTTACTAATTTGGGGACACCAATTAGGGGAAGAATTTACAAGATAAAAACTATATACAATAATAGGTAAAATATCAACAGTTATCTAGTTTCAGGATTAATGGTGAAAATATACAGAAATCAAAATGAACAGAGGCTACAGCCTGCGCAACCATCATCTAAAAGTTCACTTATATTAAGTTGGCGTATCTTGCCTTTGAACATTAGGGTTGTAACGTCCCTGATACTCTTGGGTAGTTTTATCCATAGCCTAGGCCCAAGATATCTAATAGAGTGCTTGCCGTAGGTGATTGTCTCACCTGGGTATAGAGAAATCTGCTTGCCTCAAATTGTAATTACTATTTGGTTCTTTAAAGATGTTATTTATGTAAGCAGGGCACAGTTTATGCTTTACTTTATACATAAGGATGCACAGATCCTGTAAGCGTCTGTTTAAGTAGAGTAGGCAGATCTGCCTTCTCTAATAATTGTTCATAACTAGAATTATTGTCCTTGAAAACCGCCCTAAGTCCTCTTTCTTGTAATCTATCAAGCTTTCGAGTGTCGCTCGCTTTGCAGAAATGCCACACAAGGTGACAGTACGTGAGAAATGGTAATATCGCGCTTTTAAATAATATTAACTTAGATTTCATAGGAATTAAATTGCGTAGTCTCATTAAAACACCAATTCTCTAGCTGGCTTTTTTGCAGATAGAGATTATATGCTCAGAGAAATTTAGCTAATAGAACGTTCTTTTATAGTCATGATCTTTTGAAGTACAATTGTTCCTGAAACCTACTTTAAATCACCTTTCTTCGCTGTGGAAAGCTATGATTAAGTTCGAGTCTCTCTCTCTTCCTTTTTCAAAAGAATGCCTGTCAGTAAAAGATATCCTCTAACCCAGTCTCCTTGTTGTAAACACGTGACCTTGTGCTAAGATACAACGAGGACTTTTTGATTGGCAATAGAGAGATTTAGCATCACTTTGGATTCACGTAAAATGGAGTGAAGCTTGTGACTTCAGCTTCTCGTGACCCCGGGCAACTCGGAGTGGATTCTGTTAATCTCGAGTATTTGGTCAACAAACAAAAAAAAAATTTAACAAAATGTCGAAGTCTTTTTAACATTGATTGTACAAAAAGACACTATATAAAATGAAAATACTTACCTGCAAAATTAAACGAGTTTCGATGAAGCTGTTTCGTGAGTTAACGGAGGGTCAACGTGAGTTCATGAAAAAAAGTGCGGTAACGAGTCAATTTTTAACGATCTACAACCGTGAAACCTAATTTTTTCCTTGTTTGACTTACTGGAAAACGGTTTGAGGTTGTTTTTTTTTCTTTTTCATAAACAACCCGTGACCTCGCGATGCCGGTGTGCCGCTCTAACCAACTGAGTTATGAAGCCACTGTTGTTGGGAGCATTTTAAGCCTGGTTTTCACTAGCGACGCAAGCATAAGCACGAGCAACACACGCAGGCACATTTACTGGTTGTTAATTAGCGTCTATTGTTCTGACTAAAGGCTCTAATGAACAACAGGCTACTGAGTTTGCGCATGCTTCTTGCGCTTATGCTTGCGCCGCTAGTGAAAACCAGCCGTTACGGGTTTAAATCCCATTGAAGTCCTGAATTTTTCAGGCTTCTCTACGCAATTGCTAAAATCTTCTAAGAAACGATTTGGAAATACATGAGAAAGAAATATCAGTGACAGAAACCGACGTTTGAGTGCATCTTGCACCATTATCAAGGTTACATAAGGATAAAATGCGGCTTGTGAAAAGGCTAAGCATGAAGGCTTGTATCAAAACAGGGCCACCAGCAGCTTCGCTTCCATTCTTAGGCCCGGTAACTTAGCCACAACTATAAAATGGTCTATTACATGAATACTCCGCCAATTCCCATTTTGTTCACGCAGTGTTAATGGGGAATCTCGTGAAACGTAGGTACTCCTGTTCAACCCTGTCTGGGATCGCCACCGAATTCAAACGCAGTCCTACAAGAGCCAAATAGACAACTTATTTTATTGACCATTTACTTGCAGTTACAGAGAGAAGGGATGCGATATGAAATTCACCATTAAGTCCTCGGGAAATCCGTAAGATCCGGCCAATCCTAACCTGCGATCAGGCTCTATTTTAGTTTCGCGTGTTGCGAGCGACAACATAAGAAAACATATGGGCGAAGCTAAAAATGGGCCTGATCGCAGGTTAGGCCAATCCGAACCCTCCCGAAAACCTTTCGGCTCACCTTGCATTGAGATCGAGTTCAAGAGGTACGACCTGGCCGAACAGTTTCCCGACGAAATTGCTGGGACTCGAGGATTTCCCCGAGACAAAATCGATATCTCATCATATAACCTATGCATTACAAACCAAAACTGCAAGTAGATTGTGAATGATCTACTTACAGTCGAAGAGAGAAGTTATTGATACAATATTCATAGCATCTCTGGAAACTTCGTGATCATTCGCTTTTTCGGGCCCATTTTAGATAAAAATCAAGTGTCGCGTGGGACGACAGAGCGAGACGAATACCCATGAGATCCGGCCAATCCGAAACCTCCCGAAAACTTCTCGACCACCTCTCTGGGCTCACCTGGCATTTAAATATTCATATAGGTACGAACTGGCCGAAGAGTTTCCTGAAGGGGCCGAGATTGCTGCGGCTCGAGGATTTTCCGGATATCGTAAGACCCCTGCAGAAAACAAAACAAAACTGCAAGTAGATTGTGGGTGATCTACCTACAGTCGAAGAGAGAACTTATGTGATGCAATATTCATAGCATGTCCGGAAAATCCAAGCAATCCGAATTTTCCAGCCCATCTCTCAGATAATATTAGCGAGTCACGTGAGAGAAGTATCTCAAGTGGGCCGGAAAAGGCAGATTTTTCGGATTTCCCGGAGATGCCATGAATATCTTATCATATAACTTCTCAATTTAACTGTTTTCAAAGAACTATCTCAATGCAAAGCTGTTTGTGACGCAACCCATCCTTTACCTCTGAAATGACGACTGATCGTCAATTTCGAAATTTCTCTAAATAGGCCATTTCCGAGTTCATATCTGCCTCCTCATCAAAGCGAATCTAAGTGCGAAGTTTTTGTGATGGTAATTAGTTCTACTTTACATATGAATGAAACCTAATTTTCATGACAAAAACTTCGCACTTAGACTCGCTTTGAAGAGGAGGCAGACATGAACTCTGAAATGGGCTATTGACTGTTATCGTCAATTTAGGACGCTTAGCGCTTGATAGGGATTATGGGAAATGAATATAATTTTTTGTTAAAAACAGAACCCTAATGCCTAAACTCGCTGGACTCGAACCTGGGAATGTTCGATTAATAATTATCGCGCATTTTATTAACTCGGAACATCGAAGCCCGATAAGCTTTTTTAATGGTAAATATGTTCAACTCTAAAACCTGATTGGCGAAGTAAGTTTGCACCTCAGCTTCTCAATCTTATACTCGTTTATTTTCAGTATCATAGTTGTATTATCCCGGTTTAGGCATTTCGTTTCGTACCTTGAAAGTATACTTGATGGACAAGGGTAAAAGAGCTGCGGTCTGATCATAGTGGCAGTGGTGGTAGTAGTAATGCTTGCAGTAGTGCAAGTGGTATTAGTAGTAGTAGTAGTAGTAGTAGTAGTAGTAGTAGTAGTAGTAGTAGTAGTAGTAGTAGTAGTAGTAGTAGTAGTAGTAGTAGTGGTAGTGGTAGTGGTAGTGGTAGTGGTAGTGGTAGTGGTGGTGGTGGTAGTGATAGTGGTAGTGGTAGTGGTAGTGGTAGTGGTAGTGGTAGTGGTAGTGGTAGTGGTAGTGGTAGTGGTAGTGGTAGTGGTAGTGGTAGTGGTAGTGATAGTGGTCGTGGTGGTAGTAGTAGTAGTAGCAGTAGTAGTGGTATGAGTCGTAGTCGTAGTCGTAGTCGTAGTCGTAGTCCTAGTCGTAGTCGTAGTAGGATGTAGTAGTAGTGGTAGCAGTAATCATGTTTATTGAGTATACCGACGTCCCGGGAAATGGTTTACAGAAGGGCCCTCGAATGAAACTAAAACCAGATAAGAAATACAAAAAAAACAATGGGCAATGTGCCACTTAAGAATCCTAATCTAGTGTCTTTTCTAATGTGGTAATAATAATAATAATAATAATAATAATGATAATAATAATAATAATAACAATAATAATAATAGCAATAATAATAATAACAATAATAATAACTTTATTGCAGAATATCCAAGTGAATGGCTCTTCACCTGCAATGTCTAAATTAATAAGAGTATCTGAAGTAAAAAATATATAAAAACAAATATCTAAAATCAGAATCTACATGGGATCCTTTTTTAGCTTGCACCAATAGAAATTTAAAGGCATGCTTTACCAATTGTTTATAGTCTTTAACGTTTCTGATGGTAATGGGCAGTTTATTCTCTACTTACACAAGTCCCTTAATACACCTTTTTTACCTAGAAAATTGTATACGCAGTGTTTTCGAATGATTTCTCGCGGGACATCATGTCCCAGGAGGAATTGCGAACAATGATTATACCAACCTTTGGGGGGTAAAAGAGATGTATTATGGGATTGGTGCAAGTAAAGAATTAAAACTTGACGCTACTTGATCTTGAAAATTCTTCATGCTTAAACCTTTTTGGCAAGTTGGCCATGCGGCTTATTTCAAGGCACGGCCAGGAAATTCGTCTAAATTCGTCTATGGTATAAACTTGTATAGTCCTCCAAAAAGGCTTTATCCTGTCCTTGCTCGTTTCTCGTTGCTCTGCTGCTCTTGTTTTAGATCTGTTCAGAATTTCTCAACCGCATTCCTGGGATGAATCCTAGATTTCTTACAATTCAAAACTACTAACACGAATGGAATTAGAAATGCCACAAATAAAGTTGCTCCCGTCATGTAAAATGAATAGACGTAGTTTCCTGTCTTGTCTGCCATCAGGCCTGTGAAGTGGAAGAGTTTCACCCGTTAAAAAAAATATATATTTTACAACGCTGCTGAATAGTTTTATAGTTTAAAAGGTGAAATGGGTTAAAGAAATATGATAACTGCGCCTAGAAAGTTGTATGCATACATTTATATACAGATGGCGGCAATTTTGGGTTCTGTTCTCGTGGTAACAAATGACGTCAAAGCGAATTTGAATGCGGCAAACATGGTTTAAGGTTTTCCATCTTCTCGAGATAATAGGCCATTCCCGAGTTCATGTCTGCCTCTTCTTGAAAGCGAATCTAAGTGCGAAGTTTCTGTGATGGTAATTAGTTCTACTTTACATATGAATGAAAACTAATTTTCATAACAAAAACTTCGCACTTAGACTCGCTTTGAAGAGGAGGCAGACATGAACTCGGAAATGGCCTATTGACATAGTTGCCGTCTACTAATTCTGTATTTTAGCAAATCCCATAACAGAGTTCATTTGGGGGTTTGGGGGGGGGGGGGGGGGGGCAGGGGGGGAGGGGGCTATTTTTAAAGGTAATCACATGATTTCGAGTGCAGTTTGGAATAAATGAATTCGCTCATTTCATTGTCAAACTTTATAACACTTGACAGAAAAAGAAACTTACAAAAACCCGGTATCTTGCCATCATTTGACACAGATACTTCACAGTTTGGCGAGTAAACATGCCGCGGTAACTTCATCACGGCGCCCGCTGAATTCCGGCGATGTCACTTTCGATTTTGCGATTTATTTGTTTAGCCAAAACGTACAATAACAAAATTGAACGTTGCAAAAATCCCCCAAAATGTTTGTCGCTGATCGTAACTTTTTATATTCTATATTCACGGTTCAAAATAAATGTTGTTTTCATGTCGTAAATATGTTATTCTCGAGCGATCGTCCTGCTCTTTCTAAAAACTTTGTATCAATATTTATTTACTTTTGCATCAATATTTGTTTTTGCATAAAGCAAGCTAACAAAATCTGTACCTTGCTGAGTTCGCATTTGTTAGCGTTAATAGTATTTTCGGTCCGATGCTTCTGTTTTATGAGGGGTATATTATTGTGGTTTCCCATCCAAACACTAACCCCGCCCAACAGGGCTTAACTTCAGTGAAACGCTGTCCGATGCTCAGAGGGCACGCTTAAACTTGTGGTCAAAAGAAGTTTATCAACATGTCAGCCCAGAAGCCAGTGTTTCTCACTTCCCATTTATTTTCTTCAATCTTTCTGGGTTCAGTACTTTGCTAGTAACCACATGTCTTCTCAGACTATTTACCCAAGACTTCTACCATGGCACTACAATGATAGACAATACCAAAACAATATCGTGCACTGTTAGAGCTACATATTACGCAAGGACAGGTCTGTTTCGTCGTACGAACGTGTGAGGACCTGTGAGCCAAAGGGCCTCGTCTGGTATGACTCCTTAATGACCGCCCAACTTGAAAAAAATTGTCTGGAACGGTGCCCGTACCACAGGCAACCCAGTGTACCCTCACGGAGGGTCTAGTTTAACTCGTTCTATCGTAGGACAACTGAGGAAGGGAACTGGCCAGTTTTGTAGGACATCTACAGCATGATACTACCACAATTAATATGGCATTCAGAAAATTAATATACCGGTATTTTGAATAAGTATAACTGTAGCAATGACAAACTTACTAAATTGATGTAAATGATGTACATTCCAAAACTTGCAGCCATAAAAGAAATCGTTGCAGCGGTGAAGGTAGGAGATATCCAAACGCTGCAGTACAGAGAGATGCCCTTCTTTTCTTCGTTTTTTGTTTCTTTGCTATCATTTTCGAGATTTGTTTCGTTTGGGGTATTGTTGTCCACGTTTGGGTTAAAAGCCAAACTGAGGATGCAAATTAACCTGTAAAATGCTGTCATTATTCTCAAACTTTCTCTCCGTCCAAAAGCGTCCAAAAGTATTTGAAGCAACGGTCCTGTGTATAGAACTCCCAGGCTTGCACCCAATGCTATAATGCCTGTAGCTGTGGACAATTTTTTCGCAAAATACTGTCCAATTACGAGATAACACGCGTTGTAGATGAAAGAAGCTCCTAAGCCGAAGATTAAGCTGTACGTGAAATACATGTGAGTGAGGCTCTGAACAAAGGAAGTGGTTACCAAGCCTGTTGCACAAAGTAATCCACCTGAAAAAGTCGTGTTTCGACAACTGAAGCGATCACAGAGATAGCCAGCCAGCGGACTTGCAAACCACGCCATGCCCAAGGTTGCCGAGCCAACGAAAGCTGTCAATGATAAATGACACATCAATATAAGTGGTGAATCCGTGGGTATTTGCAATGCTCGCTTAGGGCCGATTTACTCGGTACGATTTTTGTCGCATGCGACAAGCTCACGACAGGCCTACGACATGACTTACGATTGTCGCAGCGTTTTAAAACATGTTAGTAAAAAGCTACGACATTTTTTTCTGACGTACACAACAATCGTAAATCATGTCGTGGGCCTGTCGTAAGCCGTTGTTGCATGCGACAAAAATCGAACCGTGTAAATCGGCCCTTACGCCTCTCAGTAATGATTGGATCGTCTGCAAATCTCATTTATATCATGGGAATCTATTTAAGTTGAAGTTGAAAAGTCCCAATGAAAACAGATTATTCTCAGGCAAAAAAAAAAAGCAATAACAAACAAACAAACACAAAATGCTGAAAACAATATTAAAATCCTTTAAAGTTTTTTTACAGTACTGATTCTGGCTGAACGCCAAGCATGGGTGCCAAGGCCAACAATAAGAAAAGTGGATTGTGAAAAGTAGAAATCAAGTCCCGGATTAGAACGTAAAGAACTTTCTTCAACATTTTAAGGAGGATCACTGGAAATGGAGAACGGGGAATCTTTAAAAGCGGGAATATTTTTAAAAATTTCCAGTTTCAAAGGTTCCCCTTTTCCCGTTCCTCATTACCCTATTCTCCGTTCGCCGTTCCCTGTCGACTAATAAGGTTCACGCGTCACTAGTTTGGCAATCGAGCATAGTTAAATGCTACTCTGGTTTGGAACATTTTGAGTTTAACTAGGAGCTCAGGGGAGCCGCTATCTCCACTAATTCCTTGAGTCAACCCTTTCCCCAGCAAACTTAGTTTTAGGAACGGATTTTTTCCGTAAAAAGTAAATTTCCCTCGACGCTGAGGTGGCTCTGTTTTGATTGGCTTTAACAGCAGGCCGTCCATGTGAAAGAATTTGAGAGCTCGAATACGATGGCACGACTTTTTCGTGCTCCGATAAAAGTGGTCCAGTTTGCCCTTCTGCTTAGTCTTTTTTGCAAAAAGAAAACACACACAAGCTCGGCGATACTGACGTATCGCGCGTTACTACTTCCAGAAGCCAACCGACGAAGCGGTCCGCCATTACTATGGTCGACAATAATATACAAAGGCAATTGCTATTCTATGGCTAGCCAGAGACCTCTTGGCCGTAAATCTTCTTATTTTGTGTGGCGATATTGCTCAGAATCCAGGAATCCATTATCAAAGCAATGCGTAATTTGAATATGTCCCAACTTGTTCATGGTATTACCAGACCCGTGTCAAAAACTTGCCTTGACCACATTTGGAGCAGTCATCCGGAGCGCCTTCACAATGTGAGGTCTTCTGGGATGTCCTATCACCTCCCAGTCATTGTTAATAGAAAATTCGTACCCCCAATGAACAATGGAAATCAACACACTATAACATATCGCGACATAAAGAGTCTCAAAAAGGAACAATTTCATCATTGCATGAGTTCCCTGGGACTGCACCTTTGTGTTTGAGGATCCTAACGATGTAGTTGACGCCTGGTACAAAACTACTACAGACCGATTTCTGTTACTTCCTATTCTCTCTAAAATATTAGAGAAACACATATGTGAATACTTGAGCAATTTCCTTAAGAGCTTCTGCCTGAGAGACCGGGGCAGACTTGGAAATGAAGGTCGGTCGATTTCGCTTAAAATTGGTATACAAAGTACTTATGTCGGCTTATGTAATATGCCAAAGTTTCAGCTTCAACGACTTTTTTTTAGCCGAGTTCTGGATATCAGCCCCTCAGGGGTCCCCAGAGGCTGATTTTCAGTGCAATTTTGGCCACTTTTAAATCTCTCTTTTAGCAACATGAAATTAATTTCAGGCAAAAACAAAACCATCTTTGTAAAGCCCTATCCTTAGGACTTTATGGGTGAGAACATTAGCTCATGGACATTTTTCGCTAGCCTGTGGCTGTTATCACAACTTGGTCATATTCGAAGCATATGGGAAGCAACCGGAAATGGCCTGTTTTTCAGACCAAATATTTTCCATGCCCACGTTTTATATTTTGAGGTCTTAGTATCCCTGCAAAGTTTAGCCCTTACTTTAGTAATATCAAGAAAAAAATACTAAGGTTGAGGCTTTTTACTAAGAAAAAAACTTACGAGAAGATGGCTAACCAGGCCACTTCCGGTTAAAGTTTCAACAAACCGTGTCTGCAAAAATCAGTCATTTAATTTCGATTATCTTTTTTCCTTCCAAGTTATGGTTAAAAGAGATTCTGAAGTTAATTGTCACCGAAAAGACTTGCCGTTAATAAGAAATTTTTATGTGATTGTTTTAGGACCGATCAGATAGTGGTCCGACAGCGGTTATAAATTTCTTGGAAGAAGTCTTGAAAATTACGGACAATAGAGCCGCTGCGAAACCTCTTTATTTACCTAACAACACATCTCTTGCCGGTAGACCACAATGCAAAATTGCACCTTTTTCGTCCAAACTGCAAAGTTTATCTCCTTTGTTCAACTCGTTCAACGTATCACGTCTGTGGCCCGCCTGTAATGAAGGGCTTTTTAAATCAGGATATAAGCAAGCTTTGTAGTTCCATTCAGTAGTACTATAACCCACCTTTTTGGGCTTTAATATTTTCTGAAGAAAAAAGAACTTATCGGTCTCTTTAAATGTAACCGCAACACCTGTCGTGACACTACTTGAGAATCGTTTTGAACCTTTAAGAAATTTCGAATATAATTAAAGCTAATCGTCTAACACAAATTGCAGTCACTCTTCCAGTCTATTTGCAAAGTGTCTGGATAAATTCACTTACAAAAAACGCTTACCTGGCTTCACTTTTACAGACATGCCCCTTTCCTACAATGCCTTAAAAGTAAGGTAACATTAGAAACTTTAGCCCCAGTGCGTCGTTGCGAGTTAGATATACACTGGTCGATTAATACCGTGCGTGACGAGGTCATTGTAGTTTGCTGGCTATGACTGACTTGGAATTCAGTTGTTTTCTCGTGCAGATTCGTCTCCTTGATATTGCTTGGTGTATCATGGTTGGGAGGGTAAATGCTCAGTTGTTTTCTCGTGCAGATTCGTCTCCTTGACATTGCACAGAATGATTATGATAGAACTTGTATGAGAACCTCAATGGTATGATTTGTTTACTGAATATTTCTTCATGCCTCAGTGTAAATGGCTCACGTATGTTGTAAATGATTGATAAGGACGTCCAACACGGTCCGTTTTCGCCGCCAATCCGCTAACTTGCTAGCAGATTACTCACGGGCATTCTTTCCATTTCTCTATCAGTATATTCCTTTGTTGCTTTCTCAAACAGCACAGATCCATGGTGGCATCCATACTGCATATATATATCCAAAGATAGGACAGGGGTGGAGTGGGTTATCCTTCCGGCAAAGACTACTGTTTTGGCAACTTGGGAAATAAAATATTTCAGCTTTCTTGGAGACCTTAAGGACTTGGGGGTTTTTTACCGCACCTGTAGCTGCAGATCACATGAAAAAGTAAGTCTTAATGGACTCACACTGAATTGCTGACCCTTAACTCTGGTTTCGGCGCAGGCTCCCCAAGCTGAAAATAAGTGGTGTATGCGACAGTTTGTGTATATAGAGAACTGTATGGGAAAATCATCGATCGTAAAAAAATTGTGTAAATAACTATCTCATTTGAAATAAAGTTTTCCTACCTCAAATGTGTGACCAACTTGTCTCTTTTGGCGAGTTTCGAGCCATTCTGACGCCGTTTAGTGAAGTCATCCGGAAGGCCGTTGCTGAAATAATGGGAAGGCCGGTGACTCCATCCATCGCTGGCCAGACCTCACTCCACAAATCGTTTTCTCCTCAACAGGAAAAGTCCCGAATCGCAATAAAAACAACAGTTCCATAAAGCCCAATAAATTTCACTCCAAATACGTGTGTTTCGGCGGCCGAAAGACTCGTGAAGAACGAAAACTTTGCCTTAAAATTCACCTCTTCGGCTTTCCTGAGAGGCTTGTGACCGGGTAGTCAACAACGGAAACTCGCAAGATGGTTTCAGCCTCAACTCTGATTGGTCCATTTGAATTTGACCGCGCGCTGGCAACACGACCGTTGTTGACTTGTGACTGGGCAGTCAACAACGGTCGTGATTTTCCCATACAATTCTCTATATACACAAACTGTCGCATACACCACGTATTTTCAGCTTGGGGAGCCTGTGGTTTCGGATATAAGAAGCAACTTAGGCGGTAATCGCTCTGAATGGCCATTATGCATGCTGTAGGTGATAAGGTAAGTCGTCACGAGGCCTAGTGCCCGCTCGTTCCTGCATGCTGGAGCTTAAATTGGTTACTGCTCTTCTTTCCTGGACAGAATAATAATCACTGGTGCCCATTTATACATCTGGGTGGAGAGAGGCACTGTTAAAGAAAATTGCCTTCCCAAGACGACATGTGAACGCCCTAGTAACCAGGACCGCCCGATCCAGAGTCTAGCCCGCTAACGCGCTATGCCAGTTCCTTTTTGTGTAGAATCCGAATGTAATGTGGACTTTAATCTGGCCTAAATCAACAAAATGCATTGGGGAAGAAATAAATGGTCAGCACTTTCAAAAGAAAGTGGACACCTTGCCCGCAGCTTTGTTTATTTGCGAGAAAAGAAACTATCTGCGATCTATTAATGAAACTAATTAAATCTATTAAGTCTGTAAGCGAATTTGTTTCATTTGAGTCCATTTGAGTGCTTTCGAAAGGCAGAGTAGCGAAAGTGTGGATTTCACAATTTAGTCTCTTGGGAAATCAAAACCATGAGTATACGGTGCACCTTTAGGAAAGAAGTTGACATATGTGGGGCAAGAGATCTAGATAACAAGCCGTCAGAGCCTGCTGTGACTCTCCATTAGAGATGTTACGCACCTGCTAGTCAAAGTGGTTGCTGCTTGTAATAAACTGACTGCGTCACACAGAGTTGACACTTTTCGTGAATGGAAGTTAATTCTTAACCAAGCTGGCTTGTCTGGCGTCACAAAATATGAATTAAAGACGATTTGTGATATGTCCACGTCACCGCCGAAAATTCACCTGTTTGCGTAAATATTCAGTAAACAAATCATGCCATTGAGGTTCTCATACAAGTTCTATCTCAATCATTCTCTGCAATATCAAGAAGACGAATCTGCACGAGAAAACAACTGAATTCCAAGTCAGTCATAGCTAGCCAGCAAACTACAATGACCTCGTCACGTACCGTATTAATCGACCTGTGTATATCTAAATCGCAACCACGCACTTGCGACCAATTTATCGCTGGGGCTAAAGTTTCTAATGTTACCTCACTTTTAAGGGATTGTAGGAAAGGGGCATGTCTGTAAAAGTGAAGCCAGGTAAGCGTTTTTTGTAAGTGAATTTATCCAGACACTTCGCAAATAGACTGGAAGAGTGACTGCAATTTGTGTTAGACGATTAGCTTTAATTATATTCGAAATTTCTTAAAGGTTCAAAACGATTCTCAAGTAGTGTCATGACAGATGTTGCGGTTGCATTTAAAGAGACTGATAAGTTCTTTTTTCTTCAGAAAATATTAAAGCCCAAACAGGTGGGTTATAGTACCACTACCGCGCAACGGTGGCTCAGTTGGTTGAGCACCGGGCTGTCACGCGGGAGGTCGTGAGTTCAACTCCGGCCGGACCAACACTCAGGGTCTTTAAAAAAACTGAGGAGAAAGTGCTGCCTTTGTAATTACATCTGTAAATGGTTAGACTCTCTAGTCTTCTCGGATAAGGACGATAAGCCGGAGGTCCCGTCTCACAACCCTTCAATGTTCATAATCCTGTGGGACGTAAAAGAATCCGCACACTTGTCGTAAAGAGTATGGCATGTAGTTCCCAGTGTTGTGGTCTGTCTTCTGTGGTGTATCATGGTTGGGAGGGTAAATGCTCGGAGATATTAGCTACACCAGGCTACTCTAAAAATCCGAGGGTAACTAAAGATATATGATATATATGATATGATGTACTGAATGGAACTACAAAGCTTGCTTATATCCTGATTTAATTAGCCCTTCATTACTGGCGGGCCACAGACGTGATACGTTAGGTAAATAAAGAGTTTTCGCAGCGGCTCTATTGTCCGTAATTTTCAAGACTTCTTCCAAGAAATTTATAACCGCTGTCGGACCACTATCTGATTGGTCCTAAAACAATCACATAAAAATTTCTTATTAACGGCAAGTCTTTTTGGTGACAATTAACTTCAGAATCTCTTTTAACCATAACTTGGAAGGAAAAAAGATAATCGAAATTAAATGACTGATTTTTGCAGACACGGTTTGTTGAAACTTTAACCGGAAGTGGCCTGGTTAGCCATCTTCTCGTAAGTTTTTTTCTTAGTAAAAAGCCTCAACCTTAGTATTTTTTTGTTGATATTACTAAAGTAAGGGCTAAACTTTGCAGGGATACTAAGACCTCAAGATATAAAACATGGGCATGGAAAAT
Organism: Montipora capricornis; assembly: GCF_036669925.1. Classification (NCBI taxonomy): domain Eukaryota; kingdom Metazoa; phylum Cnidaria; class Anthozoa; order Scleractinia; family Acroporidae; genus Montipora; species Montipora capricornis. The sequence continues at coordinate 1,849,595 of NC_090894.1, forward strand.
ATTTGGTCTGAAGAACAGGCCATTTCCGGTTGCTTCCCATATGCTTCAAATATGACCAAGTTGTGATAACAGCCACAGGCTAGCGAAAAATTTCCATGAGCTAATGTTCTTACCCATAAAAGCCTAAGGATAGGGCTTTACAAAGATGGTTTTGTTTTTGCCTGAAACTAATTTCATGTTGCTAAAAGAGAGATTTAAAAGTGGCCAAAATTGCACTGAAAATCAGCCTCTGGGGACCCCTGAGGGGCTGATATCCAGAACTCGGCTAAAAAAAAGTCGTTGAAGCTGAAACTTTGGCATATTACATAAGTCGACATAAGTACTTTGTATACCAATTTTAAGCGAAATCGGCCGACCTTCATTTCCAAGTCTGCCCCGGTTTCTCAGGCAGAAGCTCTTAAGGAGAACGGGACTTTTCTTCACCTGTTTCGCGACTATTTGAGCGGTAGAAGCCAGTTTGTAAATATAGACGGCTGCCATTCTACCAAAAAATCTGTAACGCTCGGTGTGCCACAGGGTAGTATTTTAGGTCCTATTTTATTCCTTGTATTTATTAATGATCTTCCCGAAGCATTGCAGCACTATGTTGCTGATATATATGCTGATGACACTACAATCAGCCACTCTGCTCACTATCAGGCGGCCCCCAATGCTGTCTCTGAGGGCCTACAGGAGGACATTGTTGAAGTCTTAAATTGGTCATCAAGAAATAAAGTGTTGTTAAATGAGTCCAAAACAAAGTCGATGCTTGTTACAGGGAAACGTTTGGTGAAAAAGATAGAAAATTCCACCCTTCAACTACGCTTAAAGTCTTCTGAACTTAATCAAGTACACTCACACAAACCGCTCGGAGTGACAATTGACAGTC
>NC_090894.1:1852962-1882962 GCF_036669925.1 Montipora capricornis
ATTGGTGGGAGGCGAGTGCATTCACCACTGTGTCATCACTGCATAGGGAGGCTCCTGAAACGGAGCCACGATCGAGCGATTGTGCTGCACCTGCTCTTGCAAATGATTGCCATGACCCATTTTATATTCAATCCACACTTCAAACATATGACATTTCATATCTTCTAAATTCATGTCATTCACCTTTGTCAGGATATGGTACACATATCTTGAACTCACAAGTGTCCATTTTTGAGCTTACTTGCAGGTAGAATATTAAGTGCAGCGAAAACGCATGCGTGGTCGTGGGTTCCAATCCCTCTCAAGCCTGCATGAATTTTTTTGGGCTTGCCTGCAACTGCTTAAAGTGCTACTACGATTAAAATAAATAAATTCCTTTTTTCTTTAGAATTTGAAAGTGTAATTGCTCGACGTTTGACTGGCAAAATTTTGAACTATTATTTTTATCCAAAGGCTGTTTACTTTGAGTGTAAGTTTTGGACTTCACGGTCCGCCATTACTCACGTTCCGCACTGATGGATTGGACCTCAGAGGGTTGAATCCAGGGAAAAGTGGCGTCATTTACTCACTAAAGCTTAAAATTTCAGCGTGTAAACTCAGCTTATTACATATGCAAAATACGAGTTTAAACGTCTGAAAGCCCGAAACTCCCGTGCTGCATTTTAATTATTTAAGCCGCATACACACGCATTTCATTCTTAAACTATTGAGTCTTTGACGTCATTTTATCCTCGATCCAGTTCCCTCCAGATTTTAAAATTAGCAATGGCGGGACCATTAAATAGAAAATTCTAGTTGAAATAAACAGGTGTCTTTTTGAAATCAAGGCTTAGAACTTGGGTAACGTAATTTTTAGCTAACCTAGTTTTGAAATTCAAAGAAAAAAACTTGATTTTTAATATAACTTGCTTATCTAACTGCTATGGTCTATCTAACTTCTTCAAACGGAGGCTGTTGCTTTGCCTCAGTGAAAGCAAAATACAATAGAAGACGAGATTGTGATACCAAAAAATTTTCGCTACACGATCGTATTTGTATTCTGCATGGAAGGCGTTGTTAAAATAAGTACGTGACGAACATATTAATGTCACAGACAAAGAAAATAGCTAGCGAGTGTTGCCATTAATAACGAAGGTATCAGTGCTCAACTTTTTCGCTTGTTTTGCAAAAGGAATAATTTTAGGAAAAAGTGGCATAATTTGAGCATAATTTGGGCCAAAATTGAGCACTGCTACCGGGGCACTGCTAGTAGCATAATATTTTACTTCTACTAGTACAATCGGTAACTAGTGCCCTGTCCCAGGGTATTCTGCAGTCAAGCAGCAAGGAATTTGACGATAAACATTTATTTCGGGTTGAATAATAGGCCTTACCACTTATTACGTAAAGCATCAAAGTTCTTTTGTTGAGTGACCACTATAAATACCAGAATGAAATGTTTCAGTAGTCACTGAACAAAAGAATTGCGATCCGTTACGTAATAAGGGGTACGGTCTACACCGCCTCAAATTTTGCAGTTTTGTGGGGTGCTAAGAAGTATATTGTGAACATTTTAAATGGGAGTTATACCCGCAGTTGGTCATTCTGTGAATTAAAAAACTATGCAACGACCGCTGAGGCCATCGCCTTAAGCCGAGAAAACAGATCGACCTTGTCACTGAGGCGTGAATCGTCAATAACCGTTTCGTAATATATCGTAAAAGTGATGTATTCTGGTCTCAGAGGTTTTCTTCTTCTTGTTATTCTTCTCCGATGAAATGCATTTAGCCGCGAAGAGCGACAACGAACGACTGATTGTCTCGCTGACTCGTCGTTCGTTGTCGCTCTTCGAGGCTAAATTTAGTCCGAGAAGAAGAAGAATTAAGATAAAAAGAGCCTCTGAGACCATGGGAAACTGTAGCATGCGAGAGCATCCAGCTGGTGAAACAAGAGGCGAAAAAAGTCTGATGATCTGGGAGGCTAATGCAGCTGTGAAAGAGAGGAAAAAACACATTAAGGTACGCCTGATGACTAACCTGCTCTTTCTCTCGTCTCTTCAAAATAGTCAATTAACTCCGGAAATAAGACTCCAAAGCTAAGCGCAAACCCAAGGTTTACAGCATTGCAGACAGCTGATAATATACATACCACCCAAGAATATAAAGTGTCTTTGTGACCTTTCCCGCAAAATAGCGTCCTTATTTTACCTAAAGGCACTTCATGGTCTCTTACTAAGTTCATGTTGAACAAGCGTGGAAATAAACCGGACTCAAAAGAATCTGACCCAAACTTAATCCCTGTCATGCATGATCAAAATATGGAAATTCCTAGACCAATTAAACAGCTGCAATGCCTGAGAGCATGCATATGAAAGTGTTCCCAATTGTTAACCAAACGTGAACCCCCATCGATCAAAAATGTCGATTACGTAACACACACTACAATGAACAGGGGCACCCAACGAGAATATAGGTCAAAACCACTTAAACATAGCATTGTTAAACGTATTTTGGTATTTAAATGGTAGATATAGGCATATTTTTATCCCTGAAAATTTTTCATCTGTTCGGATTTCCTAGCTGAAAGGCTAGTGATCCGAAAACTATAGGTATCAAAAGTTACCTTTTCGAAGATGTCATCCATCCTTTTTAGAGTAAAAATCCTTTAAAAATGGGGAATTATACCTTTTTGTAGATGTTCGAAAATCCTAGGACAGGCAGGCAAGCAAGAAATTTTACAACAAATGCTCCGAAAATTCTAGATCTCAAATCGTCTTCCGAACAGATATTTTCCGAAAATTGACGTTGGGTGCCCCTGAATGAAGCCAACATTATACTATTTGCGTTTCCACGTGAGTTTAATAAGGAGAGACTTTGGACGAACCATTAATGAAGACGTTATCCTGGACAGTTGTGTGCAACTTTCAGCCATAGTGAGACTCGATTTCCGTCACTCTTTCGAGTCCGGTTTCTTCACGGTAAGGAGCTCTGGCTCCTTTCCCGTAACAGCGGCTCGTAATCGAGGAAAACTCTATTGCGTTTACTTTATTATAAACCAAGCAATGTGTCGGAACTTTCCTTTTCTTGTATTCACAGTTAAAAAAATCATGAAGTTAAGTTAAAAGATGAAACATTCATAATCGCGAACTGACGCTTTGGTCCTTCCACGTTGTGTTTTTGCAGGGTACGGCAAGGAAAGGTACTTAAATGTGAAAGGGCGCATTGTGTAGATCTGTTGTTTTTACGTACTCCGTAACGAATTAAAGTGTTGTTGTTTTTCCTCTTACTCCTTCGTACTCGGTGGCGTTGAGGTTGGGAGAGGCGCGGTGGCTTAACGGGTTAGATGGTTAGCGCGCTGGACTCCTGATCGAGCGGTCCGGGTTCGAGCCCTGGCCGGGACATTTGTTGTGTTCTTAGGCAAGACACTTTACTGTCACAGTGCCTCTCTAACCCAGGTGTATAAATGGGTATCGGTAAAATGTAATGCGGGCGGTAGCCCTGCGATGGACTAGCATTCCATCCAGTGGGGAGTAGAAATATTCCTAGTCGCTTCATGCCGCAGTAACCGGAGAGATAAGCGCCGGCCTGATGGCCCACTAGGCTTGTAGCAGACTTAATGGATGCCGCAACGAAACGCCCGGAGACAGTAACAAGATCACGTGGCTTTGCACTACGAGCACGAGTTTCTGCTCATTTATTTTCCGTTGTTTGAAAACGGCACTAACCCTGAAACTTTATTTTTGTTTTTATTTCAATAACGGGTCGAACGTTAAAATCGAGTCACAATCGTGAATTTGAGGGCGTTTTAGTTCTCGTTTTCGATGATTATGGGAAGACACAACTAAACACGCTTGCTTTGTGATCCAGGAAAAGTCACATAAATGTAAACAAGGCTATATGATAACAGCAAATGGAAGAATGGGGAAAGGGGAACAAAGCACCTCTCAAATGGGTAATCTTTTCTTTTTGATATTTAAGAGGTATTTTAATCGCTAAAGCATGGAAAGTCGATGACCAGAGCATGACTAGGTATTATTTGTTAGTCCTGTAGTATATGGGTGAATCTCTCATTACAGTCGAACCTCGCTATCAGGTTACCCAATTACAATACGGACACCGAGCTATTACGGACAACAGACAAAAAAATAGCAATGTCGTCTGCATACTGAGCTTCTCTAATGATGTCTCTAAGGCGGCATTTTCTCTTTGCCTTGAGCCTGCGCGCTTAGATCGAAAAGATCGCCGCCATGACGGAATCTTACTTGGATATTACACATGTGCTTGACAGCGGCATACAATCCAAAAAAGAGTAGGTGCCAGTTTACAGCCCTGTTTATTGTACCCAAAAGCCTTCGTTAGTTCACCATCTACGCGTGGGTAAATAAAGGTGATATTATCTCTCTTGTCTTATGTTGCCATGCATCTTTATAGGAACGTATGACATGTTCATGCAGTGTTAATTGTAATTTATTTGGATTTGAGAAAAAAATTCCGGTGTGAGCCAATCGAAGCAACATTTTGTAAAATGTCTATATGTGTCCTATAAGTTTCAGTATAGTTGAGAAGGAGTGTTTTCCCTCCACCCTTCCCCTCTTCGAAACAAATTGCGCTTAGCATTCACATCTCTTAGGTATGATGCAAGTAAAATGACGGGTTCCTTATACTGCATCACCGTCCTGTAAAAATTGCAGTCGATCCCTGTTGATACGGACCATGAATGGTTTCCGTATTAACGGGGTGTACCTAGCGGCGCGGGGGCCTCATGGTTAGTGCGCTCGACTCCGGATCGAGTGGTCCGGGTTCGGGGCCTAGCTAGGGACATTGTGTTGTGTTCTTGGGCAAGACACTTTACTCTCACGGTGCCTCTCTCCACCCAGGTGTATAAATGGGTACCGGCATAATGCTGGGGGTAACCCTGCCATGGACTAGCATACAATCCAGGGGGGGCATAAATACTCCTAGTCGCTTCATGCTACTGAAATCGGAGATAAGCGCCGGCCTGATGAGCCTTCTGGCTCTTAAGCAGAGACTTTAGTATAAAAGCGGGTTGTGTAAGTCAAAAGATATAAAACAAAAAATTAACATCAACAAACTGAACGCCTGTAGCGTACAAAATAGCCATTTTCCGTAGGTAAGTCTATAAGAACACAAAATATTAAGTCGCTCATTTATACCAGTGCGCATCACCCATTATTTCGTGGGCTAATTCTGTAAGAATGGTACCTCTTTCATTTATGCACAGTCACACATTAACTTAAATACGTACAGTACTTGAAATTACTTATTGGCAAAATAGTCAGTTATTGACGTTTGAACAGCAGTATTCAGCTTTCGCTCTAATGTCTCTTTACAAGAGATAAAGTTAAAAAATAAGATAAAAAGTGAAGACAAAGTTGACGAGAGTGTCGGCGTTAGCGAAAAACACTCCCTGTGAGAATTAGTTGCATAACCGTCTCCTGAATTCTCCCAACTCCGCCTCGTGTGTAGATGAGGCTTTGGAAACACGGAAAATGTCCTCTATTACTTAAATGGTTGGCAAAGCATTCTCTTGGAAGGCAGTAACAGACTCAGCAGTAACAGCGGCCATGGAAAGATCATTCCAGAGGGGGATGACAACAGGGAAAAAAGAGACTGACTTACATGCATTAGTGCGGGCAAAGGTATGTCTGAACTGGGTGGTTGGAGCGATTGCTTCTATAAACTAAGGTGACAGATGCCGGAAAATGTTAAGTGAGTCTGATTGTGCACGGCCTTATACATCATGGTAGAGGCACTAAGATATCGACGGACTTCGAGAGTATCCCAGCCAAGCGAATGCTGCATAGATGTTACACTGGAAAACTGTGAATAATTGGAGCAGACGGCAAATCTTATAGCGCAACGTTGGACAGTCTCCAATGCTTTTATGCGTTGTTTTTCAAAAGGATTCCAAGCAGCTGACGCATATTCTACATGGGGTCTTGCGGGAGAGTGTACGTTTGGGTCTTAACATATAGGCTGCTTTGAGAAAAAAAATTCTACTACGTAGTAGACCCAGTATCTTCATAGCTTTGTGTTTAACAGATTCTACATGGGATTCCCATTCTAGGTTATCTTGTTTAAAAACACCAAGGTATTAATGACATAAAATTAATTCTAGTCGCCTATTACAGAACCTGTAACTAGCTGGAAACTGAAGAGGATACTTGATAATTGGCATTATATTATATTTAGTTAAATTATAATTTATTTTCAATTTCATGCAAGTAGTGGTCCAGCAGGATAGAGTGTCAAGGTCTTGTTGGAATAAACTGACATCATGAACACTTGAGATTTCGGAGAAAAGAACAGCATCATCAGCAAATAATTTTAGAGCTAAGGTTATGGACAATATCATTGAGGTAGATTAGGAACCAGAGGGGACCTAGGACTGTGCCTTGAGAGACACCAGAGGTAACACCGGTCCAAGAAGACCAGAAATCTGGACACACTGTCTCCTGTCCAAAAGGAAGTTCTCAATAAAAAAAGGACTATTACCAGTGATGTCATAATAGATACGTTTAATTAGGAGTCTGGTGAGGTACTGAGTCAAATGCGTTTGAAACTTCAATTAAGAGAACATCTTTCCTGATACGCTTGTCAGCAAGGATAACCAATAGTCGACGGCGGAAATAAGTCGGATTTCAGTAGAGAAGCCTTTCCGGGAGCCATGTTGGTGAGGGTTAAGGTTATGCACAAAACACGTTCCATGATTTTACACTAGATTCATGCCAAGGAGATTGGCCTGTAGTGTTTTGGAGAGGATTTATCATCTTTGCTGTACACGGGAGTAACAATTGCCATTTTCCTCACCCTTGGGAGGACACAACGTTCATAAGACTGAGTAAAAATGACTTGCAATATATGAGCATATTGTGGGACGTAGGTCTTCAGTACCTAGGTGATATTTGATCAGGGCCAGTATCTTTGTTAGGCTTGAGTTTTTGCCATTTCTTCTCTAATCCAAGGATCTTTATTATAAGGTTGTCAATTTTATAGTTTGGGCTTGGGGGAGCTGGGCAGGCTTGAAGTGTCTTCAAGAGTGAAAACTGATTGGAAGTGCTTGTTTAAGATCTCTGCTTTCCCTTCATTTAAATCAAAAAATATCGCCTCCAACTCGCAGTGGGCGAACACCAATGCTCCCAGTTCGCTAGAGTTTTATGTAGTTCCAGAGGAGTTTACCATTACCTTCCTCAAGGGAGCTGCCTATGATATCATTGACATAATTACTATGGGCAAAGTAAATCTGAATTTTGACCAAATTACGATATTTCTTGTTGGACTGCCAATGCGGGGCACGTTTAGAGCCTCGAGCCTTCTTGAAGAGCCTTTCTCGTTTTCGCATCATTCTTTTAATTTGTCTTGTTATGCAAGGAAGCCATGTATGGGATTTCACTCCTTTCTTTGGCACCCACTTTTAGCTTAGATGAGAAAAATAACAAAGGACAATAACAGAGAAATTGATGGGATCTCTTGTAAAAACATCTTGTACAAGTTGGTTCAGGTCGTTGTCCAGGCCAGTCAAAAACTTGAAAATGTCCTATTTATTTTTCAGATGTCGTCGAATGAGGATATTGATTTTCGACAGTTACAACTGCAAGAATTAAAGTCAGATCTTTCCAAGGTCAAATCTAAACTTGCTGATGTTTTGTAAGCTCTTCGTAACTACAAAGGAAGATATTGGTAGACACGAAATCAAATCTGATCTTGATAATGCCCAAGAAGACTTCCAAATGCAACACGTGAAATGTGAACTTGAATCATAATTTACCAAGTTAAAATCTGATCATGCCAGTGTGAAGTCTGATTTGAAAGATATTCGTCAACAGGGGATGGTTTTAAAAAACGGGGTACGTCGCCAGGGCCTTGCATCTGACGTTGAAGACGATTACGTGGATTCATAATTTCACGAACTTGCTGATCTAAAATTTGAGCTCTCCGAAGTAAATAGAAGCTTAGAAGAAAAACTTGATGTTGTGTTGGACAAGTTCAAGCAAAAGACGTCGATTTTGATAAAAAATTTATACAACAAAGAATTATATATCTCTATATTATTTTTTTTTTTCGATTTAATTGACGTACCCATGACGAGATTCTTTTTTGAATCTGTGAAACAAGATCGACACAATAAAACGTTGTTCTTTTAAAGTCATGATCTTTTGAAGTACGAGTTTTCCTGAAACCTACTTCAAATCAACTTTCATCGCTGCAGAGAGCAAAGATTAAACTGGAATCTCTCTCTTCACCCTTTCTCCATTATCCTCAACAGAATGCCTGTCAGTGAAAAATATTCTCTAACCTTGTTGAAAAGCAGGTGGCCTTGTGCAACGAAAACTTTTTGATTGGCAATATCTCAAAGTCATGTAACGCGACTGCCAATATGAAACGATTTCTTATACAAAATTCCATTGAAGTAAATGGAACAATAGCCCTCTTTCCACATGTTAAAGTTCAGTCCTAAACAAAAGGCATCTCCAGGCTCTAGGGAACAAACTCGTACAAATATATTTATTCCCTAGAGCCTCTAGATGATGACTTTTATGTAGGACTGAATTTTAATATATGGAAAGTGGGATATTGAAGCCATTGGCTGCTAGGAGTATGAGTTAATGAAAGTTTTCTCTCAAGTGAAGCTATGGTCCTCGCAGTTATGAACGCAATTTGAGTAATTGAGTGAGGAAGCCTGAAAATTTCAGGACCTCAACGGGGCTCGAACCCGTGACCTCGCGATGCCTGTGTGTCACTCTAACCAACTGAGCTATGAAGCCACTGATGTTGGGAGCTAGTCACGGGGTTCAAACCACGTTGAAGTCCTGAATTTTTTAGGCTTCTCTACGTAGTTGCTAAAATTGCGTTCATAACTACGAGGATCATAGCTTCACTTGATTTCATACCTGCAGTTCAATATGATTCACTTTATAGAGCATTTCATTCGTAGAGTTTACTGCCTACGCTACATGATTTAACTCGTCAATGAGGGGCAGTTTAGGAGTTGATCAATGGGGAAAAAAAGGAAAATAAAAACCAAGGCTTGAATGGGATAGATATATAGATACTTTATTTAGTAACATCATCCCAGCTAAGGACTGGATGAATAGTCCAATTTCGAATGTCACTATAACCGCTGATCACGAACGCAAAAGACGCATTGGTACCGGGTTAACCTCGACTTGAAGGGTATCAGCGAAAATTTTCATACGTGTGTGTGTGTGATGTTTTCTTTTAGAATTTCACACTTTCTTTGGTATATTGACGAATATTTTTTCAGGTCGAGGCTAACGCTGTACAGATACGCGTTTAGTTCTTTTTGATGATTTGCGAACTGTACAATTACGTAGTACTTTACAATTTCGTTAAAGTGCATATCACCTCAAATCAAATTTCAACTTTATTTTTTGTCCGAAATCATCCTAAATATATCGTGTTGCTTTTAGAACCTTTTGACTGAAATTTCACTTTTTTATTGCCTTTGAAAGACGGGAAAAGTGGTGACACTTTGAACAGTAACCGAGCAATGAAGGAGAATGGGTTCAATACCGGGTTTACGTAACAAATAAGGTTTCATTGCTGCTTTCAAAGCTTATAAAGGGGGTAGTTTCTAAAGAAAGTGTGGTGCTGCGTCGGTGGGGAAGTAGTATACAAACATTTGGTTTATCAACAGAGTTGATAATGTAAATTGGCCACCCTACAGAGATTCAAAAAGCTGACTTTTCGAGAGTTAGCCCTTCGTCAGAGCAAATCGAGGAATTGTGGGTTATGTGTAGTTTTTACATTAGAGTACGTTCTACGCTATTCTCGGTTTTCACATGACGTCACGACCGCCATGTTGGTGCCCAAAACAAAGAAAAGGAGCTATGTTGGTGCCCCGACCAAATCCTCCGGGAATTTAACTCTATTATTATGCAAACGCTTCCTTTTGTTTTCGTTGAAAAACATGGCTGTTGATCACGTGAGTGAAAACCAGCAATTGGTGGTAACATGGCAATGTGAAAAATAGGAATACATTATGAAAAGCGTTCGTTAATACCGTGAGGATTAAGGGTGCCGATTTGGAAGATGGATTTTTTGTTCTAGGTTCTTGCGGATTTCCGTCGTACCTTGATGTAGGGAAAAGCCGCAGATAGCCATATGTTTTTTGGAGTGGTTAGGGAGATTAAAATGACGAGCGACTGGCTTAGATGCGCCCTTGTCATTCTTCTCAACATCGCGAAGGTTTTCGCGGAATCGGTCGCCTAGTCGTCTACCTGTCTCGCCAATGTATAATTTATTGCATAACGTACAGGTTACGCAATAAATGACATTTGCGGAGGTACATGTGAAACGAACGGTGATCTCAACAGATCGCTTAGATCCCGATATATTTCGAGTGTTAAGAATGAAAAGACAAGTTTTACATCGTGAGCGCGCACATTTGAAAGTGCCAGGTTGCTCGTTAGTTTTGAGCGCGCTTCTAAGTAAAAAGTTGCCTATGCTTTTGTCGCGTTTGAATGAAATAAGTGGAGGTTGCGAAAAGATTCTACCAGTCTCGGAATCATTTTGGAGTAAAATAAAGTTACTAAGAATGATACTTTTGACTGCGTGATTATGAGGATGGAAAGTGAGGGTAAATGGAATTCTGTCATTCTTATCTTTTTGTGACGTTTGTAGTGCTGACTGTCGATCAAATTGTTGGGCGCGATGATGGCCTGCTTTGACCACAGAGACAGGATAGCCACGTTTTTCAAAGAACTAGCACATCTTCTTTGATTTGCTGGAAAAATCGGAGTCATTACTACATAGACGTCGAAGTCCAAGAAATTGAGAATAAGAAATGGCGTTCTTGACATGTGATGGATGTGACGATGAACACAACAAATAACTGTGAGATATTGTAGGTTTGTAGTGCACACTGATACATAGCACGTTGCCACTAATAGAAACTTTGATATCTAGGAAAGCCAATGAAGTTTCTGAAATTTCCCGGGTATATTTAAGAGCCGGGTGAAAAGAATTGACGGAGGTTATAAATTGGTCGAGTTCTTCTCTGATGGATGAATTAGCGCCGATGCAATCGTCGATAAAGCGGCCGTAGAGTTCAGGTTTGGGGCCGATGTACTGATTAAAAAAATTGGTGTTCAACGTATCCTACAAAAAGATTAGCATAGCTAGGTCCCATTCTTGTGCCCATTCTTGTGTCCATCGTGAATTTCATTCACCCTCACTCTCCATCCTCGTAATCACGCAGTCAAACGTATCTATCATTCTTAAAAACTTTAAATTACTCCAAAATGATTCCGAGACTGGTAAAATCTTTTCGCAACCTCCACTTATATAATTCAAACGCGACAAAAACATACGCAACTGTTTAGTTAGAAGCGCGCTCAAAACCAACGAGCAACCCGGCACTTTCAAATGTGCGCGCTCACGATGCAAAACTTGTCTTTCCATTGTTAACACTAGCAAGATATCGGGATCTAAGATCACCGATCGTCTCACATGTACCTCCGCAAATGTAATTTATTGCATAACCTGTACGTTATGCAATAAATTATACATTGGCGAGACAGGTAGACGGCTAGGCGACCGATTCCGCGAACACCTTTGCGATGTTGAGAAGAATGACAAGGATTCATCTGAGCCAGTCGCTTGTCATTTTAATCTCGTTAACCACTCCGAAAAACACATAGCTATCTGCGGCCTTTTCCTGCATCTAGGTACGACAGAAAGCCGCAAGAACCTAGAACAAAAGATCCATCTACCAAATCGGCACCCTTAATCCTCCCGGTATTAACGAACGCTTTTCATGTAACTAATGTATTCCTACTTTTCACGTTGCCATGTTACAACCAATAGCGTAGGTCCTACTCTACTATAAAAACTATACATAACCCACAATTCCTCGATTCGCTCTGACGAAGGGCTAACGCTCGAAACTTCAGCTTTTAAAATCTCTGTACGGTGGCCAATTTACATTATCAACTCCGTTGATAAAACCAAATTTTTGTATGCTTACAAAGCTGTTTGTGACGTCAACCTGGTAACGAACCCATTCCCCTTCATTGTTCGGTTATTGGTCGAAGTGTGACACTTTTCACGTCTTTCAAAGCCAATAAAAAAGTGAAATTTCATTCAAAAGGTTCTAAAAATAACAACGATGTATTTGGGATGATTTCGGAGAATAAATAAAGTGGAAAAGTGTATTGAGGTGATAGGCACTTTAAGAACGCGACTAATTCAGAGTAAATTATTCGGATAACTTAATCATTTGCATATGATAACAAACAATGACTTTCTAAAAACCTGCTAGCATTTAAAATTATTGGTAATTACAGATATGATCCATAGTAAAGTGTTCATCAACAGGTAGGTAGCGTGAAAAATCTTTGGTTTAGTGTGCAGGAAGCGGCTTCGTTAATTGGTGTCAACAGTGGGTGGAGCTTGTAGCTTTTATCCTTAAAAATTTGGTTACATATAGTTTTGATGGGACTCCCACAATCCTGGAGCTAGTAAAGCTCCATTAACTACGAGCTATCGCTAAGAAAAAAAAGGAAAAATGAAAAGTGATCCAGTTTCTCGCGAGTGCACAAATGAACCAAAAAGCAATTGGACACTGAAATTAAAGAGATCCACTCGGAAAATCGGAGCCCGATAAGCTTTTTTAATGGTAAATATGTTCAACTCTAAAACCTGATTGGAGATTAAGTTTACGCCTCAGCTTTTCAGTAGTACTCGTTTATTTTCAGTATCATTGTTGTATTATCCCGGATTAGGCATTTTGTTTCGTACGTTGAGAGTATTATTGCTGAACAAGGGTAAAAGAGCTGTGGCCTGATGATAGTGGTAGTGGTAGCAGCAGTGAAGCAGTAGTGGTAGCAGGAGTGGTAGCAATAGTGGTAGCAGTAGCTGTAACAGTAGTGGTAGTAGTAGTTGTACCAGTAGTGGTAGCAGTAGTGGTAGTAGTAGTTGTAGTAGTAGTAGTTCTTTATCTTGTCCTTGCCGGTTAACTACTCAGGCTGATCTTGTTTTAGATCTGTTCGGAATTTCTCAACCGCATTCTTGGGATAAATCCTAGATTTCTTACAATTCAAAACTACCAACACGAATGGAATTAGAAATGCCACAAATAAAGTTGCCCCTGTCATGTAAAATGAATAGACGTAGTTTCCTGTCTTGTCTGCCATCAGGCCTGTGAAGTGGGAAACAGTTTCACCCGTTAGAAAATATGTATTTCTCAACGTTACTAAGAAATACTAGACACCTTAAGATACCCTGTTTTTCACGCACGGGTACGGCTAGCGCCATTTTAAACTCATTAATCGATCACGTGACCGGGTCCTTCCCGTAAAAGCTACACGTTTTCCCGGGGTAAACATGTGGTCTACACGTGAGTTCTCGCCCGGTAAAAATGGAGAAACGGGTAAGTTTTTATGGTCCTTATCTAAGCTTATTAGACCAGAATAGTATCCAGATTCTTCGATAAACAATTGTTTTTCTGATTTGAAGCGTTTTGGGATTACGAAAACGTTTTGTTGAGGCACAAATGTGGAAAAATGTTTGCATGTCAAAAGGTCGTGCTGCTTACCAAAACATGCGATGACTTAGGTGTAGTCTCTTCGTGGAATTTTAGTTGAGACATATTTGAAATAGACTTAAAATACAACAGGTCATGAACCACAATGAAAAAAACCTATATTCAAATTATATACTTTATGTTGACTTGAAAGGATACTTCTTGATTAAAAGGTTTTGAAAGAAGTAAAGGAGGCTTCTTCCATTTTTGAGGCTAAGGCATATTTGTAGCATATTGTAACTAAAGACAGAAAAAAGCCAATTAAATATGATAAAAAATGTTTTCGGCTTATTTCAGACCATGTTCAGATGGCATATGAAACACGATATAAAACGTAATCGTAATAGCCAACCTTATCTTCTGAGCCGCCATCTTGCTTCAGATCGTACCTGGTGTCACCCGGTGTATCTTAAGTTTGATTGGTTTTTCGTGTAACCGAGTGCGGGTCCGGGTAATCCTACCCGCACCCGTACCCGGAACCGGGCTATCTTAACGTCTCTATTGTTAATAGGCCTTTTGCAACAATTCACCATGTGACTTTTTTTTCATAACACGATGATTCTGCTGGTCTCATGAAAATAAAAAAAGCAGCTCAAAATAATCCTACCATGCCGATTTTCGTAAGTATATCGTTTAAACTGTTGTTGTCACAGTTGAAATAATTTATAAGGATTTGTATGGGAAAAGGACGCTTGTCACCCAGTCACGCTTCAATGACGTTCATGCAAATCCATGTATTTTTCTAAGCTTTCAAACCTTTCAAAGTCTGAAAATTCCACTCTTGCATATTTATTCTCGCTTATTTGACCCATGAAGAAAATAGGGATCTGAGCTCTGTTTGTGGCGCCTAATTATGAAAAATTACACTGGAGGGCAAACGCTTTTCGTTGGTAAACTAAAGTATGGAATTTTCGGTTGTTTAAATGGTCATAAAATATTTACCTTAAGTGGCATTTTTCTGAAAATTGTACTCTGGCTAAGACAAACACGATCTTTCCATTTCTGGAATTATATAGTCCGCGCTTTAAGTTCACCAGTTATCTTTCATGTGACCAGTTTGTTGCAAATGGCCTATTGCGGTGAATAGTTATGAAGGTCAAAAGGTGAAATGGGTAAAGATAAATGATAAATACGCCTAGAAAGTTGTATGCTTACATTTCCATACATTTATTTACAGGCTGCAGCCATTTTAAAATCTGCTCTCGTCGTATCAAATGACTTCAGAAGAACAACATAACGACCCAGAGCGAATTTGAATGCGTCAAAAATGGTTTATGGTTTTCCATAATTCCGGGATAATTGACATAGTTACCATCGATTTCGCCTTTCTCTACTAATATCGAAGCCCTTACTCACCGCCGGTGAAATCGAGTCCCAAAGCACGCGACGATCGACAACCGGAAGTGAACTGTTTTCCACTTTAACCCGTTTTGACTCAACCACATTTCTATTGCCTGGCGATTAGAGACTATCAGTTAAAAAAAAAAAAAAAAAAAAAAAAAAACCAAACTGGGATAAACTACTGCCCTAGCTTGCAGAATAGTGACTTCCGGTTTTTCTCCGACGCTCAAAACATCACGTTCGATATACAACTCTTGATACCTACAAAGCGTGCAGCGCCCATGCACCTTGATTAACTAATCTCATAACCAACAAGCGCGAACACAATAGTGTTTTGTATGTAATACTTGGAAATTTAGCTGTCCACCACATTTTTTTCAGCTTTGCAACACATAACGCGATGACACGTTATATTTTACAACCTTTTGAGATTTAGTGAACTAATCAGAACGATAGAAAACTGAATAGGTTATCGATGTTAACCCATTCCTTGGATAACCAATGGAAATGAAATCAGTAGTAAGCAACCTACCAGCAATAGGCCCACCAGCCGTTGCAGAAAAGGAATAAAGCACATTGTTGATGGCAAAAGACGCTGTTCTTCTCTTAATGTCCACACAGCTTAGTAATATGTAACATTGCGTTGTCATAAATATTCCATCGCTTAAGCCAAATGCAGTACGACTAGATGCCAATACTTCGTAGAAAGTGGCAGCAAAAATGTAGCTACGCAGGCTATTAACATAGATACTTGGTAAATGTGAACAGGATTCACACTTTTTTCGTTGCAAAACCTTCCCGTTATTAGCCGTGCTATGGACGAAGCAAGTCCGATGAAGATAAATAAACGAGAAGCTTCCTGGGCTGGGCTTTCCTCGGAAAATTCAACCTACAGCAGCAAAGGCAAAACCATAACACATTGTTTAATGTTGCCAAGGTTGAAATTTTTCTCGTAAAAAAGGTAAGTCATGAACCCAACAAAACGACCTGCTTGCAATTGGCTGCATGAGTGGCTTCAGAGATCATTTGGTAGAGCATTGCCCCGACATCACAGAGGCCATGTGTTCGAATCCCGTTGCAGCCACATGAATTTTTCAGGTGTCTATAAGAGACAATTGCTTAAATAGGCCTTTTGCAACTAACGATCACATGGTACAAAATCCGCCATGCTGGATGGCAAGCTCATTATTATTCCCCCAGTGGGACATTAAAACAAAGGCAAGTCCAGCTTGACTGGTTCAGGTCTCTTTGTTTTAATGTCCCAGTGGGGGAATAATAATGAGCTTGCCCTCCAGCATGGCGGATTGTGTATCATGTGATCGTTAGTTGCAAAAGGCCTATTGTCCAGATAAGTGCGGGGATGACCTCTTCCTTTAATTTTTGACCCGCACTTCAAATACTGAAAGCAAGTCTCAACTAAGTGGATTCATAGCTCAGTCGATAAAGCACTGCACCGGCATCGTAGAGGTCATAGGTTCGAATCTCGCTGAAGCCATCTGAATTTTTCAGGTGCAATTGCTTTAATTATCTAGATATAAGTGCATAGATTTCTTCTTACTCTCAAAGGAGCAAGGCGTGAACGTTGCTAAAACAACTTTCGTAAGCTTCCTATCATTTGGTATTCAAGCAGTATCTCTAATCTGTTTTCGCTTTGGATAGAAAGCCAATCACATTTTACCTCACGAGAGAAGCAGTATCACTGCATGTCTTTCGAGTAAAATGAATGACATTTCGTTCTATCGCGGGAGTTCAAAGAGGGGAACTGGCGAGTTTCATAGGACCGGCAACAGGATACTGCATCAATCATTGTGGTATTCACTAAATTTAACATATTTTGAATATGTATACTTACTAAATTGATGTAAATGGTGTACATTCCAAAATTTGCAGACACAAAAGAAATCACTGCAGTTGTAAAAGTAGGAAATGTCCAAACGCTGCAATACAGAGAAATGCCCTTCTTTTCTTCGTCTTTTGTGTCTTTGCTATCATTTCCGAGATTTGTTTCGTTTGGGGTATTGTTGTCTACGTTTGGGTTGAAAGCCAAACTAATGATGCAGATTATCCCGTAAAATGCTGTCATTATCCTCAAACTTTCCCTCCATCCAAAAGCGTCCAAAAGCACTTGAAGCAACGGTCCTGTGTATAGAACGCCCAAGCTTGCCCCCAATGCTACAATGCCTGTAGCTGTGGACAGTCTTTTTTCAAAATATTGTCCAATTACGAGATAACAAGCGTTGTAGATGAAACAAGCTCCAAAGCCGAGGATTAAGCTGTAAGTGAAGGTCCTGAACAAAGGAAGTGGTTACTAAGCCTGTTGCGCAAAGAAATCCACCCAAAAATGTCGTGATTCGGCAACTGAAGCGATCACAGAGATAGCCAGCCAGCGGACTTGCAAACCACGCCATGCCCAAGGTTGCCGAGCCAACGAAAGCTGTCAATGAAGAGTGACAGATACAATATAAGTGGTGAATCTGTGGGTATTTGCAATGCTTGCTTACACCTCTCAGTAATGTGCAAGAGGCCAACAATATGGAAAGTGGATTGTGAAAAGTAGAAATCGAATCCCGGATTAGAACATAGAGAACTTTCTTGGACATTTTGGGGAGGATCACTTTTACAAGTTGATAGGATGATAGAAATGGACATCCATTTCGGGATAACGAAAGTCAAGGTTCGGCTTTCTTTAAAACAAGGATCGCGGAACGTGGAATTGGGCATGGCAAACGGCAAATAAGGAACGGGGAATCTTTAAAAGGGGAATTTTTTTTAAAAAATTCCCAGTTTAAAAGGTTTCCCGTTCCTCGTTTCCCTATTCCCCGTTCCCTGTCAGTTAATGATAGCCATTTAGGTTCACACTTCAACTAGGTTGGGTATCAAACATGTTAAATGCTACTCTGGTTTGAAACATTTTGAGTTTAGCCGGGAGCTCATCAAGGGGAGCCTCTATCTCTAATAATTCCTTGAGTCAACCCTTTCCTCAGTAAATTAATCTTTAAGAGCAGGTTTTTCCCGCAAAAAGCATATTTCCCTTTACGCTTAGGTAGCCCTGTTTTGATTGGCTTTTACAACAGTGGGCTTGCTGAATCTCCCAATGGGCTCTATAATTTAATGTACTCGGCAAAAGGGTTGACCCCTAGACCAAGTATAAGCCTTGATGAGCTCCTGATTTAACTAAAGGAGTGCTTTATTCTGATTTGCTATTCTAAACAGTGCGTTCAGAGCAGAAGATTTCGTGGCGTTCTAAAAATAGAAAGGTGCGCGCAAAGGTTGACTCGTAGGGTCTGTATGGAAGAGGCAAGCTCCTACTCTTAGACTCCTGCTGCAACAAATTTGGGTTAGCCGATTTGGTCTATTGTTTATTTTCCCGGAAACCTGGGTTTAAAAATATATAGACACTGATGGGGACAAGACAATTTTGGAATGGACTCTTGGCGATTGTGCTACACCTGGTCTTGCAAATGACTGCCATGACGCATTTTATATCCAATCCACAGTTCAAATATATGACATTTCATATCTCCTAAATTGAGGTCATTCACCTTTGTCAGGATATGGGACATTTATCTTAAACTCACAATTGCCCATTTTTGAGCTTACTTGCAGGTGGAATATTCCTCTCAAGCCTGCATGAATTTTTTTGGGCTTGCTTGCAACTGCTTAAAGTACTACTATGATTAAAAAAAAAAGATCAATTCCTTTTTTCTTTAGAATTTGAAATTGTAATTGCTCAACGCTTGACTGGCAAAATTACTCGCGTTCCACACTGATCGATTGGACCTCAGACGGTTGAATCTAGGCGAAATTGGCGTCATTTACTCACTAAATCTTAACATTTCAGCATGCAAACTCAGCTTATTGTATATGCAAATTACGAGTTTAAAGGTCTGAAAGCTGGAAACTCCCGTTCTGCATTTTAATTAAGCCGCGTACACACGCATTGCATTCTTAAACTATCGAGTCTTTGACGTCGTTTTCTTCTCGTTCCAGTTCTCTCCAGGGCGACCTTGGTTGAATAATTTTTTTGTTTTTAGGTCTTTTGTTTGTACCGTGGATAACCTAACTTAGTTTAATTTTCATACTGTTCTACTAACATCGAAGAGGCTCGAACTGAGCGAAATATATGTGATTCTGAGTGATAAAGCTTCAAACTTCAAACTTTAATCAACATGGTCAACAAGCCTACAACGAATTTGACGATAAGCACTTATTTTATTAACAGTTCTTTTGTTGAGTGACTACTATAAATACCAGAATGCAATGTTTGAGTAGTCACTCAACAAAAGAATTGCAATCCGTTACGTCATAAGGGGTATGGTCGATTTGCAACAGACTAAGTTTATGTCTGATTCCTTTCGACGTTAATCGACACCGCCTCAAATTTTGCAGTTTTGTGGGGTGCTCAGTCGGATAGTGTAAACATTTTAAATGGAACTTGTCCCTGCAGTTGGTTACTCTGTGAATTGAAAACGATGCAACGACCGCTGAAGCCATCGCCTTAAGCCGAGAAAACGGATTGACCTTGCCACTGAGGCGTGAATCGTCAATAACTGTTACGTAATTCTTCGTGAAAGGGTTACTGCTGTATTCTGGTCCCAGAGGTCTTCTTCTTCTTCTTCTTCTTCTTGTCGGACGAAATGCATTTAGCGCGAAGAGCGACAACGAACGACTTATTAGGGAGCTTAAGATTTTACGACGGCGATGGTAGCAACAATGCCGCAAAACAATGATATATTTGGTTAAAAGAGCATAAATAATCGAGCTGCACGTGCAGCACAGATTTTAGCACGCGTTCTTGCCATACTCCGCAAAAGGACGTCGTGAAATTACCTAATATGAGGTTTTGACGACAACGTGAGCATACAACAGAGAATCTTTCATTCTCTATTTTCACTTTGAATCTGCTCGTACCAATTTATTTTTAGGATACTTCAACCAAATTGTAAGAAGTGACTGAGATAGAATAACCGGGAAAGACTTATGATAAAGCAAAGTGATATTTTAAGGTGACGTTTTCGTCGACGTCGCCGTCGTAGATCTTAAGGTCCCTAATGTCTCGCTGATTCGTAGTTCGTTGTCGCTCTTCGCGGCTAAAGTTAGTCCGAGAAGAAGAAGAATTAAGCTGAAAAAAGCCTCTGAGACCAGGTGCAACTGTAACATGCGAGAGCATCAAACTGGTGAAACAAGAGCGGAAAAAAGCCTGATGCTCTGATAGGCTAATGCAGCTGTGAAAGAGAGGAAAAAACACATCAAGGTACGCCTGATCTGACTAACCTGCTCTTTCTCTCGTCTCTTCAAAATAGTCAATTAACTTCGGAAATAAAATTCCAAAGCTAAGCAAAAACCCAAGGCTTACTGCATTGCAGACAGCTGATAATACTGTACATACCACCCAGGAATATAAAGTGTCTTTGTAACGTTTCCCGCAAAATAGCGTCCTTACTTTCCCTAAAGGCACTTCGTTGTCTCTTTCTAAATTCATGTTGAACAAGCGAGGAAATAAACAGGACTCTAAAGAATCTGACCCAAATTGAATGCCTGTCATGCATGATCAAAATATGCAAACTTCTTAGACCAATGAAACAGCTGCAATGTCTGAGAGCATATGAAAGTGTTCCCAATTGTTAACCAAACGTGAACCCCCATCGATCAAAAATGTAGATTACGAGACCCGCTCTAATGAAGCCGACATTATACTTTTTGCGTTTCCACGTGAGTTTAATAAGGAGAGACTTTGGACGAACCATTAATAAAGACGTTATCCTGGACAGTTGTGTGCAACTTTGAGCCATAGTGAGGCTCGATTTCCGTCACTCTTTCAAGTCCAGTTTCTTTAGGGTAAGGAGCTCTGGCTCCTCTCTCGTAACAGTGGCTGGTAATCGAGCAAAAGTCTATTGCGTGTTGTTTTTATTTCAATAACGCGTCGAACGTTAAAATCGAGTCACAATCGTGAATTTGAGGGCGTTTTAATTCTCGTTTTCGATGATTATGGGAAGACACAACTAAACACGCCTGCTTTGTGATCCAGGAAAAGTCACATAAATGTAAACAAGGCTATATGATAACAGCAAATGGAAGAATGGGGAAAGGGGAACAAAGCACCTCTCAAATGGGTAATCTTTTTTTTTTTTAATTTTAAAAGATGTATTTCAATCGCTTAAGCATGGAAAGTCGATCGACCAGACCATGACTAGGTATTATTTGTTACTCCTGTAGTATAAGGGTAAATCTCTAATTACAGTCAAACCTCGCTATCCGGTTACCCAATTACAACACGGACACCGAGGTATTACGGACAACAGACAAAAAATAGCAATGTCGTCTGCATACTGAGCTTCTGTAATGATTTCTCTTAGATGGATTTGAGAAAAAATGCCGGTGGGAACCAATCGAAGTGACATTTTGTAAATGCCTATATGTGTCCTATACGTTTTAGTATAGTTGAGAAGGAGTGTTTTCCCTCTACCATTCCCGTCTTCGAAACAAATTGCGCTTAGCATTCACATCTCTCAGGTATGATGCAAGTAAAATTACGGGATTCTTTATACTGCATCACCGTCCTGTAAAAATTGCAGTCGATCCCTGTTAATACGTACCATGGATGGTTTCCGTATTAACGGGGTGTACGTATAAAAGCAGGATGTCTATAAGTCAAAAATACTGTGCTGTACGCATTTTATTGGAGCAAAATGTCAAAAGATATAAAACAAAAAATTAACATCAACAAACTGAACGCCTGTAGCGTACAAAGTAGCCATTTTCCGTAGGTAAGTCTATAAGAATGCAAAAGATTAAGTCGCTCATTTATACCAGTGCGCATCACCCATTATTTCGTAGGCTAATTCTGTAAGAATGGTACGTAACATATATAATTAAAGTTACGTCTTTCATTTATGCACAGTCACACATTAACTTAAATACAGCGCTTGAAATCACTTATTGGCAAAATAGTCAGTTATTGACGTTTGAACAGCAGTATTCAGCTTTCGCTCTAATGTCTCTTTACAAGCGATAAAGTTCAAAATTAACGTAATAAGTAAAGACAAAGTTGACGAGAGTGTCGGTGTTAGCGAAGATCACTCCATGTGAGAATTAGTGGCATAACTGTCTCCTGAATTCTCCCAACTCTGCCTCGTGTTTAGATGAGGCTATGGAAACACGGAAAACGTCCTCTATTACTTAAATGGTTGGCAAAGCATTCTCTTGGAAGGCAGTAAAAGACTCAGCAGTAACAGAGAGAACTTAGATGCATTAGTGCGGGCAAAGGTATGTCTGAACTGGGTGGTTGGAGCGATTGCTTCTATAAACTAAGGTGACAGATGCCGGAAATGTTAAGTGAGTCTGATTGTGCACGGCCTTATACATCATGGTAGAGGCACTAAGATACCGACGGACTCCGAGAGTATCCCAGCCAAGCGAATGCTGCATAGATGTTACACTGGAAAACTGTGAATAATCGGAGCAGACAAATCTTATAGCGCAAAGTTGGACAGTCTCCAATGCTTTTATGCGTCGTTTTTCAAAAGGATTCCAAGCAGCTGACGCATATTCTACATGGGGAATTAACATATAGGCTGCTTTGAGAAAAAAAAAATTCTACTACGTAGTAGACCCAGTATCTTCATAGCTTTGTGTTTAACAGATTCTACATGGGATTCCCATTCTAGGTTATCTTGTTTAAAAACACCAAGGTATTAATGACATAAAATTAATTCTAGTCGCCTATTACAGAACCTGTAACGAGCTGGAAACTTAAGAGGATACTTGATAATTGACATTATATTACATTTAGTTAAATTAAAATTCATTTTCCAATTCATGCAAGTAGTGGTCCATCAGGATAGAGTGTCAAGGTCTTGTTGGAATAAACTGACATCATGAACACTTGAGATTTCGGAGAAAAGAACAGCATCATCAGCAAACAACTTAATTTTAGAGCTAAGGTTATGGACAATACCATTGAGGTAGATTAGGAACCAGAGGGGACCTAAGACTGTGCCTTGAGGGACACCAGAGGTAACACTGGTCCAAGAAGACCAGAACTGGACACACTGACTGCGGTCCAACGGAAGTTCTCAATCCAAAAAAAAGGACTATTACCAGTGATGCCATAATAGATAAGTTTAATTAGGAGTCTGGTGGGGAACTGAGTCACTTTGCTTTTTAAAAATCAATTATGAGTACATCTTTCCTGATACGCTTGTCAGCAAGGATAACCAATCGTCGAGGACGGAAATAAGTCGGGTTTCAGCAGAGGAGCCTTTCCGGGAGCCATGTTGGTAAGGGGTAAGATTATGCGCAAAACACGTTCCATGATCTTACTCGAGATGCATTCCAAGAAGATTTGCCTGTAGTTTTTTGGAGAGGATTTATCATCTTTCCTGTACATGGGAGTAACAATTGCCATTTTCCTCTCCCTTGGGAGGACACAACTTTCATGAGACTGAGTAAAAATCACTTGCAATATATGAGCATATTGTGGGACGAAGGCCTTCAGTACCTAGGTGATATTTGATCAGGGCCAGTATCTTTGTTAGGCTTGAGTTTCTGCCATTGCCTCTCTAATCCAGGGATCTTTATTATAAGGTTGTCAATTTGAGGGTTTGGGCTTGGGAGAGCTGGGCAGGCTTGAAGTGTCTTCAAGAGTGAAAACTGATTGGAAGTGCTTGTTTAAGATCTCTGCTTTCCCTTCATTTAAATCAAAAAACATCGCCTCCAACTCGCAGTGGGGGAACACCTATGCTCACAGTTCGCTAGAGTTTTATGTAGCTCCAGAGGAGTTTACCATTACCTTCGTCAATGGAGCTGCCGATGATATCATTGACATAATTACTATGGGCAAAGTAAATCTGCCGTACTAAATTACGATATTTCTTGTTGGACTGCCAATGCGAGGCACGTTTAGATCCTCGAGCCTTCTTGAAGAGCCTTTCCCGTTTTCGGATCATTCTTTTAATTTGTCTTTTTAAACAAGGAAGCCATGTATGGGATTTCACTCGTTTCTTTGGGACCCACTTTTAGCTTAGATGAGAAAAATAACAAAGAACAATATCAGAGAAATTAATGTGGTCTCTTGTAAAAATCTTCTTGTACAGGTTGGTTCAGGTCGTTGTCCAGGCCATCAATATTTGCTTTCTTGCATAGATAAATAAAGTTGCCTTTTCCCTTGAATAGCCTTGGCTTAAGGTTTAGTTCAAAGAAGAATGCATCATGATCATGACTAGGGCTTAGAACATGAACTTCATTGGAAAGCAAGTTAAGATTTGAAGTGAAACATTAGGGTATATTTTGACCACGTGTGGCGTGCTTGCATGATGACCTGATTGAAGCAGTTTTCTTGAATACAATCAATACGAGTTGTAGATAGTCGTACATCCTTGTGTGCGAAAACTAAATAGTCCATCCAATCAATTCCTGGTAAATTGAATTCACCACCAATCAGCACTTGTAGAGAATTAGGAGCAAGATCCTGGAGTACCTTATTGACAGAGTAACAAAAATGATCAATTGCCTCCGAATTTGAATTTGGTAGCCGGTAAAAAGATGCCAATAGTTTAGCTTAGTTTAGTTTAGTTTATTGAGATTTGTCACCACAAAATACATACATTATCATAACAGTAGTATGACGTGACCGGAGAGACGAACAGGGTGGAGCCCCAATTGCAACGTATCCCCTAGGCTCAAAAAAGTATAAGATTTACATAGTAGGATGAAATAATTACACAATAGATTAAAAAGGAAAAAAAGAAAAAAAAAAAAAAAAAAAAAGAAGTATAGAAAATAATCGGCAAATCATGGCGGACTGTAAATTTGTAGTAGACCTCTAAAGTGTTCGTAAAGATGGACTCTAAACCACAAAATGTATTGGGAGATTGGAGTTCGACAGAAGCCCAATAGTTTCGCAGTTTGAAGTGGATTGGTAAAGAGGATAGTTTTGATAAAACGGGCAAGTCTAATTTCGGCGTTAAAGGCCCAAGGTTCAACCGGACATCTCCACTCAGCATCAAGACAAGGCAACTGAGGTATGGATTGATAAGGTAGCTTTAATGAATCATAAATCGATTCACTCGTTCAGTTGAAACGAAGAGAAGTATCGGTGCCCAGTCGTTTAGGTTCATCCCATGGTGGATCTAGGAGGGGTTCTAGGTTCATGCCACGGTGGTTCACTGGGACTAGTATTTATCTTCCACCCGGCCTAGACCTATCGTTGTGTGATTCCAATATGACGTCTAGGTATATTTGTTTCATGGTAGCAACACCATCTAGCCCCAGGCTAATCCAAACGCTGATAACGATTCATAAGTTAGATTTTGCCTCATCGATAATATTATTGCAGTATTTTGTGAGGGAGGGTTTGGGTTGGGGGTGTATTAGGGCTGGCCTTAGTCAAAAACTTGAAAATTTACTATTTATTTCTCAGATGACGTCGAATAAGGATATTGATTACAACTGCAAGAATTAAAGTCAGATCTTTCCGACGTCAAATCTGAACTTGCTGATGTTTGTAAACACTTGGTAACTACAAAGGAGGATATTGGTCGAGATGAAATCAAATCTGATCTTGATAATGCTCAAGAAGACTTCCAAATGAAACACGTGAAATGTGAACTTGAATCATAATTTACCAAGTTAAAATCTGATCATGCCAGTGTGAAATCTGATTTGAAAGATATTCGTCAACAGGTGATGGTTTTAAAAAACGGGGTACGTCGCCAGGGCCTCGCATCTGACGTTGAAGACGATTACGTAGATTCGTAATTTCACGAACTTGCTGATCTAAAATCTGAGCTCTCCGAAGTAAAGAGAAGCTTAGAAGAAAAACGTGATGTTGTGTTGGACAAGTTCAAGCAAAAGACGTCGATTTTGATAAAAAATTTATACAACAAAGAATTATATATCTCTATATTATTTTTTTTTTCGATTTAATTGACGTACCCATGACGAGATTCTTTTTTGAATCTGTGAAATAGGATCGATACAATAAAACGTTGTTCTTTTAAAGTCATGATGTTTTGAAGTACAAGTGTTTCTGAAACCTATTTCAAATAACCTTTCATCGCTGCAGAGAGCAAAGTTCAAGCAAAAGATATCGATTTGATAAAAAAATGATACCAACAAAGAATTATATTTCTCGATATTGTTTTTTTTTATGTAATTGACGTACCCATGACGAGATTCTTTTTCGAATCTGTAGAACAGGATCGATACAATAAAACGTTGTTCATTTAAAGTCATGATCTTTTGAAGTACAAGTGTTCCTGAAACCTACTTCAAATCAACTTTCATCGCTGCAGAAAGCAAAGATTAACCTCGAATCTCTCTCTTCATTCTTTCTCCTTTATCCTCAAGAGAATGTCTGTCAGTGAAAAATATTCTTTAACCCAGTCTCCTTGTTGAAAAATGCAGGTGGCCTTGTGCAACGAGGACTTTTTGATTGGCAATATCCCAAAGTCATGTAAGGCGACTGCCAATATGAAACGATTTTCTACACAAAATTCCATTGAAGTAAATGGAACAATAGCCCTCTTTCCACATGTTAAAGTTCAGTCCTAAACAAAAGGCATCTCGAGGCTCTAAGGAACAAACTCGTACAAATATATTCCCCAGAGTTTTTTGTTTAGGACTGAATTTTAATATATGGAAAGTGGGATATTGAAGCCATTGGCTCGTAGGAGTATGAGTTAATGAAAGTTTTCTCTCAAGTGAAGCTATGGTCCTCGCAGTTATGAACGCAATTTGAGTAATTGAGTGAGGAAGCCTGAAAAATTCAGGACCTCAACGGGATTCGAACCCGTGACCTCGCGATGCCGGTGTGTCACTCTAACCAACTGGGCTATGAAGCCAGTGATGTTGGGAGCTGGTCACGGGGATTAAACCACGTTGAAGTCCTGAAATTTTCAGGCTTCTCTACGTAGTTGCTAAAATTGCGTTCATAACTACGAGGATAATAGCTTCACTTAATTTCATACCTGCAGTTCAATATATGATTCACTTCATATACCATTTGATTCGTAGAGTTTACTGCCTGACGCTAGATGATTTAACTCGTCAACAAGAGGCAGTTTAGGAGTCAATGGGGGAAAAAAAGGAAAAAAAAAACCAAGGCTTGAATGGGATGGATTTATAAATACTTTATTTAGTAACATCATGGCAGCCAAGAACTGGGTGAATAGTCCAATTTCGAATTTCACTATAACCGCTGACCACAAACACAAAAGACGCATTGGTACCGGGTTAACCTCGACTTGACGGGTATCAGCAAAAATTTTTACACGTGTCTGTGTGTTATGTTTTCTTTGAGTATTTCACACTTTCTTTGGTATATTGATGAATATTTTTTCAGGTCGAGGCTAACACTGTACAGATACGCGTTCAGTTCTTCGATCCAGCCATTTTGATGAATTTCGAACTCGACAATTACGTAGTACTTTACAATGCAATTTCGTTAAAGTGCCTATCACCTCAAATCACATTTCCACTTAATTTTTGTCCGAAACCATCCTAAATACATTGTATTGCTTTTAGAGCCTTTTAACTGAAATTTCACTTTTTTATTGCCTTCGAAAAACGGGAAAAGTGGTGACACTTTGAACAGTAACCAAGTAATGAAGGGGAATGGGTTGAATACCGGGTTGACGTGACAAATGAAGTTGCATTGCTGCTTTCAAAGCTAATAAAGGGGGTAGTTTCTAAAGAAACTGTGGTGCTGCGTCGGTGGAGAAGTAGTATACAAAAATTTAGTTTTATCAACAGAGTTGATAATGTAAATTGGCCACCGTACAGAGATTCTAAAAGCTGACTTTTCGAGATTTAGCCCTTCGTCGGAGTGAATAGAGGAATTGTGGGTTATGTGTAGTTTTTATATTAAATTAGGACCTACGCTATTGGTGGTAACATGGCAACGTGAAAAATAGGAATACATTATGAAAAGCGTTCGTTAATACCGTGAGGGTTAATGGGGCCGATTTGGAAGATGAATTTTTGTTCCAGATTTGCGTAGGTACATGTGAAACGATCAGTGATCTTGACAGATCGCTTAGATCCCGATATCTTGCTAGTGTTAATAATGAAAGGACCGTTGAAGTTTTGCATCGTGAGCACGCACATTTGAAAGTGCCAGGTTGCTCGTTAGTTTTGAGCGCGCTTCGAACAAAAATGTTGCTTATGTTTTTGTCGCGTTTGAATGAAATAAGTGGAGGTTGCGAAAATATTCTACCAGTCTCGGGATCATTTTGGAGTAATTTAAAGTTACTAAGAATGATATTTTGTTACCACCAATAGCGTAGCTCCTACTCTACAGTAACTATAAAAACTACACATAACCCACGATTCCTCGATTCGCTCTGACGAAGGTTTAACGCTCGAAACGTCAGCTTTTAAAACCTCTGTACGGTGGCCAATTTACATTATCGACTCCGTTGATAAAACCAAATTTTTGTATGTTTTCAAAGCTGTTTGTGACGTCAACCCGGTAACGAACCCATTCCCCTTCATTGTTCGGTTATTGGTCAAAGTGTGACACTTTCCCCGTCTTTCAAAGCCAATAAATAAGTGAAATTTCATTCAAAAGGTTCTAAAAATAACAGCGATGTTTTTGGGATGATTTCGGAGAATAAACAAAGTGGAAAAGTGTATTGAGGTCATAGGCACTTTAAGAACGCTACTAATTCGGAGTAAATTATTCCGATAAAATCACTTACATATGATATAAACACAATGACTTTCTAAAAACCCGCTAGCATTTAAAATCATTGGTAATTACAGATATGATCCATAGTAAAGTGTTCTTCAATGGATTTGTCTTGCAAACGGGTAGCGTGAAAAATCTTTGGTTTCGGGTGCAGGAAGGGGCATCGTTAATTGGTGTCAACAGTGTGTGGAGCTTGTAGCTTTTATCCTTAAAAAATTGGTTACATATAGCTTTGATAGGACGCCCACAAACCCTGGAGCTATTAAGGCTCCATTAACTACGAGCTATCACTAAGAAAAAAGGAAAAATGATCCAGTTTCCCGCGAGTGCACAAATGGACCAAAAAGCAATTACACACTGAGATTAAAGAGATCAACTCGGAACATCGGAGCCCAATAAGCTTTTTGATGGCGAGCCTTAGCGAGGCAGCAGCCTATTCTTGATATTAGCGAAAAAAATCAAAATTTGTGGGATGTAAGATCGGAAGCATGCGCAGTCGATTGTGGTGTTATCATGTCTATAATCCGGGGTATTGATACCCGTTATGACGTCACGTGCACGTGGAAGAGAATCTTACAGCCTCACAGCCTTCGAGTCGAGTACTTTTCCAATGGGTCGTCATTAATCATCATTCAACTCGTACATGTACAGTTGTTGAACCTCTTACATTTGACATCCGAGTCAAATTGTTCTTTAACGTCTTAAACCGTTGCGCGAAGAGAAAATCAGTTCTCGACCTAGACCACAAGCTGTCGTCTTTCTTGGGTCTTTCTTTCCTCAGAGCCATGCACGACGGATGGAATTACTATTTTATGCAAATTAATTGTAAAAACGAGGCGTGTCAAGCACGACAATAAATTTAAATTTAAATTGACGTTTGCTCAACTACGCTCAGCATTTCTCAACTCTTTTGCTGAAAAGGGACCACAAATTTAACAAAAACAGAAGTTTAAATTCAAAGAATGAACTGACATGCCATTGTTTTGAAATTATCCCTTTGCTTATAAATTAGTAACGCCTGCCACACAGGCTAAAGGTATGCACACCTTCCTTCGCTCTTTTAATATTTTCACGCACATTTCCAGTACCCTCTTGCTTCAAAAATTTGCAGCTGCCAGTCACTGCTCCCAGTTTCCACGCCAGCACTCACTTTCACACTGAAACTCCTATTTTTAATGGTAAATATCGCCATCTTCCCTTTTTTTTTCGTTTACCGTCGAATGCGTTTCCTGATATTGGGTCGGTCGGTCGGATTGAAAAAAAAAAGCCTAAAAAAATATCATAAGCATTCTCGCAATCTGAGGCCTGGAACCCCAGCATCATAGCTGTGGCGCCAGAAAAACAACAAGACGTGAACCCAAAATCAATATGGCGGAAAAGTTGGTGAATGTTGTTGCAAAATTAAGACAGCGTGGGAAAAAGGT
>NC_090894.1:1885462-1892962 GCF_036669925.1 Montipora capricornis
CGATGAAGATGAATAAACGAGAAGCTTCCTGGGCTGTGATATCAATTTCTTCGGAAAATTCAACCTACAGAAGAAAAGGCAAAACCATAACACATTGTTTCATGTTGCCAACCAAGCTTGAAATTTTTCTCGAAAAATTCAAAATTCGAAATTCATGAACCCAACAAAATGACCTGCTTGCAATTGGCTGAGTGGCTTCAGAGATCAGTTGGTAGAGCGTTGTACCGACATCGCAGAGGTCATGCGTTCGAATCCCGTTGCAGCCACATGAATTTTTCAGGTGTCTATAAGGGACAATTGATTAACTTTTCCAGATAAGTGCGGGGATCACCTCTTCCTTTAATCTTTAACTGGCACTTCAAATACTGAAAGCGTTTATTTCATTCACCAGTCCTCTCACGGAAACAAAGAAGCCCTACAAATTGACCTGTTAAGTTCCAACTGAGTGGATTCATAGCTCAGTTGGTTGAGCACTGCACCGGCATCGCAGAGGTCATAGGTTCGAATCTCGCTGAAGCCATCTGAATTATTCAGGTGCATTTGCTTTAATTATCTAGATATAAGTGCGTGGATTTCTCCTTACTTTCAAAGTAGCAAGGCGTTAACGTTGCTATAACAACTTTCATAAGCTGCCTATCATTTGGTATTCAAGCAGTATGTGTAATCTGTTTTCGCTTTGGATAGAAAGCCAATCACATTTTACTGCATGTCTTTCGAGTAAAATAAATGGCATTTTAAACTCGTTCTATTGCGGCAGTTCAAAGAGGGGAACTGGCGAGTTTCGTAGGACGGGCAACAGGATACTGCATCAATCATTGTGGCATTCACTAAATAAATAAATAAAAATTGAATACGTATACTTACTAAATTGATGTAAACGATGTACATTCCAAAACTTGCAAACACAAAAGAAATCACTGCAGTTGTAAAGGTAGGAAATGTCCAAACGCTGCAATACAGAGAAATGCCCGTCTTTTCTTCGTCTTTTGTTTCTTTGCTATCATTTTCGAGACTTGTTTCGTTTGGGGTATTGTTGTCTACGTTTGGGTTGAAAGCCAAACTGAGGATGCAAATTACCCCGTAAAATGCTGTCATTATTCTCAAACTTTCTCTCCATCCAAAAGCGTCCAAAAGTATTTGAAGCAACGGTCCTGTGTATAGAACGCCCAAGCTTGCCCCCAATGCTACAATGCCTGTAGCTGTGGACAGTTTTTTTTCAAAATATTGTCCAATTACGAGATAACACGCGTTGTAGATGAAACAAGCTCCTAAGCCGAGGATTAAGCTATATGTGAAGTACATGTGAGTGAGGCTCTGAACAAAGGAAGTGGTTACCAAGCCTGATGCGCAGAGTAGTCCACCCAAAAATGTCGTGATTCGGCAACTGAAGCGATCACAGAGATAGCCAGCCAGCGGACTTGCAAACCACACCATGCCCAAGGTTGCCGAGCCAACGAAAGCTGTCAATGAAATGTAAGTGGTGAATCTGTGGGTATTTGCAATGCTTGCTTACGCCTCTCAGTAATGTGCAAGAGGCCAACAATATGGAAAGTGGATTGTGAAAAGTAGAAATCGAATCCCGGATTGGAACATAAAGAACTTTCTTGGACATTTTGGGTAGGATCACTTTTATAAGTTGATAGGATGATAAGATTAAACATCCATTTCGGGATAACGAAAGTCAAGGCTCTGTTTTCTTTAAAACAAGGATCGCGGAACGTGGAATTGGTAATGGCAAATGACAAATAGGGAACGGGGAATCTTTAAAAGCGGATTTTTTTTAAAGATTCCCAGTTGTAAAGGTTTCCCGTTCCTCGTTTCCCTATTCCCCGTTCCCTGTCAGTTAATGATAGCCATTGAGATTCACACTTCAACTAGGTTGGGAATCAAACATAGTTAAATGCTACTCTGGTTTGGAACATTTTGAGTTTAGCCAGGAGCTCATCAAGGGGAACCGCTATCTCTAACAATTCCTTGAGTCAACCCTTATACATCGTATTTTCCTTTACGCTTAGGTATGTAGCTCTGTTTTGATTGGCTTTTACAACAGTGGGCTTGCTGAATCTCCCAAAGGGCTCTATAATTTAATGTACCCGGGAAAGGGTTGACTGAATGGAGTGTAGTGTAACGTGAAGTGCTAGATTTCTATCCCATATGAACCATGTGAGCATTAGCCCTACTGATGGAACTGGGCCCACACAAGGACAGAGAAAAACTCTGACCAGGGTGGGAATTGAACCCACGACATTCGGGTTAGATCTCCGCAGCTCTACCGACGGAGCTTGACCAAGACCCCTAGACCAAGTATGGGCCTTGATGAGCTCCTGATTTAGCTTAATAAGTGCTATTTTTCTGATTGACCATTTTAAACAGTGCGTTCGGAGCAGAAGATTTCGTGGCGTTCTAAAAATAGATAGGTGCTCGCAAAGGTTGACTCGTAGAGTCTGTATGGGAGAGGCAAGCTCCTACTCTTAGACTCCTGCTGCAACAAATTTGGGTTAGCCGATTTGGTCTATTGTTTATTTTCCCGTAAACCTTGGTTTAAAAACACATAGACACAAGACAAATTTGGGATGGACTCTTGGCTACACTAAAACTTTTCCAAAACATACAAAAGCTATGAATTTAAATTATAAGGAATGCAATATTTTTGAATGACGGAATAAAAATAAAACAAAAGTTAAATGGATCATTCAACTCTTTTTTCTTTCAAAGAACCTTTTTATAAGGATGTTCAGGCTGCAATTAAAAAAACTCTCTCGGTGCAGAGTAGAGAACTAACAAACTCAACCCACATATGACGCCGAGAATTTATTTCGAGCTGAGTAATAGACCTCAGCCCTTACTACTATAAATACCAGAATGCAATGTTTCAGTAGTCACACAACAAGAAAATTGTGATCCGTTACGTCATAAGGGGTGCAGTCTATTTGCAACGGTTTATGATTCTCTTGGACGTTCATCGAAACCGCCTAAATATTTTGCAGTTTTGTGGGGTGCTAAGTCGGGTAGTGTAAACATTTTAAATGGGACTGGTCGACCGCAGTTGGTCACTCTGTGAATTAAAAACGATAAAACGACCGGCGAAGCCATCGCCTTATTTAAGCCGACAAAACGGATCGGCCATGCCACTAATGTGTGAATCGTCAATAGCTGTTACGTAATTCATCGTGAAAGTGTACCCTAGTCTCAGAGGTCTTCTTCTTCTTCTTCTCGGACGAAATTTAGCCGCGGAAAGCAACAATTACGAACGACTTATTCTCTCGCTGAATCGTCGTTCGTTGTCGCTCTTCGCGGCTAAATTTAGTCCGAAAAGAAGAAGAATTAAGAAGCAAAAAGCCTCTGATACTAGGGGCAACTGTAGCATGCGAGAGCATCCAGCGGGTGAAACAAGAGCCGAAGAAAGCCTGATGCTCTGGGAGGCTAATGCAGCTATGAAAGAGAGGAGAAAATACATTAAGGTACGCCTGATGACTAACCTGCTCTTTCTCTCGTCTCTTCAAAATAGTCAATTAACTCCGGAAATAAAATTCCAAAGCTGAGCGCAAACCCAAGGCTTACTGCATTGCAGACAGCTGATAATATACATACCACCCAGGAATATAAAGTGTCTTTGTAACGTTTCCCGCAAAATAGCGTCCTTATTTTCCCCAAAGCCATTTTAGGCTCTCGTTCTAAATTGATGTAAGGATGGAAATAAACCGGACTCTATAGTATTAGACCCAAACTTAATGCCTGTCATGCATGATCAAAATATGCAAACTTCCTAGACCAATGAAACAGCTGAAATGTCTGAGAGAATAAGAAAGTGTTCCCAATTGTTCACCAAACGTGATCCCATCGATCAAAAATGCTGATTACGAGATACGCTCCAATGAAGCCGATATAATACTATTTGCGTTTTCACGTGAGCTGCATAAGGAGAGACTTTGAACGACCATTATTATTAAAACAGTTATCCGTGTGTAGCTTACACTTTTTCGCGGGTTCGATTTCCGCCACTTAAATAAAGCTCCTTTAAAGAAATGTACTTAAATGTGAACGGCCCATGTGTAGATTTTTACTCCGTAATGAATTAAAATATTGTTGTTACTCCCTCGTACTCGGCGACATTGACCTTGTTTCATTTTTCGCCAATAACATGATTACGTAGCTATGCACGTGGCTCTGCACGGGAAGCACGTGTTCCTACTCATTTATTTCCCGCTCTTTGGAAACAAAAGCCTCAAACTTTATCTTTGTTTTTATTTCAATAACGTTTCGAACGTTAAAACCGAGTCAATCGTGAACTTGAGGGCCTTTTAGTGGACGTTTTCGATTATTATGTGAAGACAACTGATCACGCCTGCCTTGTAATTCAAGAAAAGTCACACTAATGTAAGCAAAGCTATAAAGACAGAAAACAGCAAATCGAAGAATGGGAAATGGGGAACAGAGCACCTCTAAAATGGGTGATCTTTTTTTTTTTTTTTTTTAATATTTGAAAGAGGTATTTTAATGACTAAAGTATGAATACTCGATTGACGAAGACCATGACTAGGTATTGTTGTCACTCCTGGCTTTAATTTTAGGGACATAAAATAAGGATCAGATTTCTTCAAAAATTCTCTTAATACAGCCGAACCCATAGCCTGCGAGCAGGCCCTCTGAGGGACTGGGGTTGGGGGTAGAATGAGGGCCTGCCCGCATGGCTTTGTATTTTGAATGTCGCGTCCAAATTTTGGACGCAAAATACTGATTGGCTGAAATTAAATTACCTCGTGACGTCACCATTGACAAGCTCCGACAACAAGAAAGCCTCTTCGCTTCGCAGAGATGAGGTGGTCAGAAATGCGTCTGAGAAAATTGTAGAATGTTGCAATTTACCATAACTTTACATAATTAAAGGTCGGGCAACGCGATGCAATGGCCTCTCTACTGGAAGGAAGGAAGTTCTATCTCTGTTATCCACAGAATTCGAGAAAAGTCTTATTTCCCAACTGTTTTTCGTAGCGGCCAAAATACGAGGGCGACTTCATGTCACCGTGGCTGCCTCTGTTGCTGATTTAACGATAGAGGAACTCTACACGATTTTAGCAAGTATTAGGCTAAGCCGAAAAGGCGGCTCCACAAATGATTGCTCGATCTCCTCGTAACTCCGCAATACTCCGATACACTTGAAAACAAAATATTCCAATTTTCAAATTATTGAATTAGTAAAATACATATCTATAACCACAATTGAAATAAAATGGTGTAGGTATTAGAATATCTGTCTAGTATTAAAGTGTGATGTAGCAGTTGTAATGTCTGTATTTCATTAAAATAAATTTAAAAAGATAATTCCGCTTCGCTTTACCGAAATTTGGCAGCAGTTGTGGTCGACGAGTCTCACACAGTGGAGATGCGGTCAGGTAGCCTGCGAGCAGGCCCTCCGAGGGACTGGGGTTGGGGGTAGAATGAGGGCCTGCCCGCATGGCTTTGTATTTTGAATGTCGCGTCCAAATTTTGGACGCAAAATACTGATTGGCTGAAATTAAATTACCTCGTGACGTCACCATTGACAAGCTCCGACAACAAGAAAGCCTCTTCGCTTCGCAGAGATGAGGTGGTCAGAAATGCGTCTGAGAAAATTGTAGAATGTTGCAATTTACCATAAGTTTACATAATTAAAGGTCGGGCAACGCGATGCAATGGCTTCTCTACTGGAAGGAAGGAAGTTCTATCTCTGTTATCCACAGGATTCGGGAAAAGTCTTATTTCCCAACTGTTTTTCGTAGCGGCCAAAATACGAGGGCGACTTCATGTCACCGTAGTAGTTTCCTGTCCTCGACAAAGCATTATCTCTGATCACATTTGGACAAAAATGGGCCTTTCGACTGCCTCTGTTGCTGATTTAACGATAGAGAACGATAGAGGAACTCTACACGATTTTAGCAAGTATTTGGTTAAGCCGAAAAGGCGGCTCCACAAATGATTGCTCGATCTCCTCGTAACTCCGCAATACTCCGATACACTTGAAAACAAAATATTCCAATTTTCAAATTATTGCATTAGTAAAATACATATCTATAACCACAAATACTCGATGAACCTTTGAAATAAAATGGTGTAGGTATTAGAATATCTGTCTAGTATTAAAGTGTGATGTAGCAGCGGTAATGTCTGTATTTCATTAAAATAAATTAAAAAAGATAACTCCGCTACACTCTACTGAAATTTGGCAGCAGTTGTGGTCGACGAGTCTCACACAGTGGAGATGCGGTCAGGGAAAACGAATTTCTCTATTACGATTCCCGCCGTTTGAAGTTTGTGTGCTAAATTTGTCCCTGGCGAACGAAACACATTTTCCGCAGAAGGGACTTCACGAATTACCGTACTGAATATTCAGCTACGCTTTACAGCATCAGCAATAGTTGTTAGGCTCTTCTGGCAAAGGCTTCATTCCTTTACAGTTTTGTTTTTGAGTTTCTGCCTCGAGCAAATTGAAATACACAACGCGTGGCTTTCTGTTTTCTGTGTTTTTTTCAATGTTTACTTCGGGTGCGCGCTGATTGGCTAATTTTTGACAGCTCTCTCAGCGTGACATCAGGAGGCGGCATTCAAAATTCAAAGGGATGCGTGCAGGCTCTCCTTCTCTCCCACCGAAGAGAGAGAGCCTGCTCGCAGGCTAGCGGTCAGGGAAAACGAATGTCTCTATTACGATTCCCGTCGTTTGAAGTTTGTGTGCTAAATTTTTCCCTGACGAACGAAACACTTTTTCCGCGGAAGGGACTTCGACGAATTACCGTACTGAATATTCAGCTACGCTTTACAGCATCAGCAATAGTTGTTAGGCTTTTCTGGCGAAGGCTTCCTTCCTTTACAGTTTTTTTTAGTTTCTGCCTCGGGCAAATTGAAATACACAACGCGTGGATTTCTGTTTTCTGTGTGTTTTTTCAATGTTTACTTCTGGTGCGCGCTGATTGGCTAATTTTTGACAGCTCTCTCAGCGTGACATCAGGAGGCGGCATTCAAAATTCAAAGGGATGCGTGCAGGCTCTCCTCCTCTCCTACCGAAGAGAGAGAGCCTGCTCGCAGGCTACCGAACCCATTGTTAAGAATATATGGTAACCCATCGATGCGAGAAATCTTGGTTTTATAGCCATGACGTCATCGACCGTCCGTTGATAGGTACGTACGTCCACCCCTCAATGTATGCCAATATGACCAGTATCATGCTACAGTCACAATGTTGTTTTAACGAGAGTTTCTGAGCCCATTTGCCAAAACAACATTTTGGGAGTGCAGGGTATTGTAAAGTGTTTCAATAATTTTATCCGGGACTGTATTTTTGACGAATTTCAGTTATGAAAAGAATTGGCGGGAAATATGCTACACGTTAGGAGAAGGAAACCCGGCTTGATTTCTAGCGACCTAGAGTGAGATGTTGTGCCATATTTGTAATAAATTTGATAATAAATGGAAACATAAATCATGGTCAGATTAGTTTGAATTTGGTTGGTTGTTTCTCGTTCAACA
>NC_090894.1:1895462-1905462 GCF_036669925.1 Montipora capricornis
AGCAATGGTGAACTGACAGCCTATTTGTGTAACTCCATTGATCCCTTACAAGAGTCTTCTAGTTTTGGAATAGACATTTATGCTGAAACTCTCCGAATTATAGTGCAGAGATTAGAGGAATACAATTTGTAAATGTTACATACATATTGTACAAGTTTGCTTTCTTACTTTAAGGAAGACTGGGTCACTAGTTGCATTTTCATCAAAGCAGCACTTTAAAAAGGTTAACCTCACTTAAATGAGGTAATCGCCATCACAACAATTATTGAAAGCTAACCTTTTTAAAATGGGCGCTTAGACTTATACTGTTGACCAACGCTGTTTAAAATGGATGTTTAGGCTTAGCACCAATTGTGATG
Source organism: Montipora capricornis (assembly GCF_036669925.1). Lineage (NCBI taxonomy): Eukaryota > Metazoa > Cnidaria > Anthozoa > Scleractinia > Acroporidae > Montipora > Montipora capricornis. The sequence continues at coordinate 1,895,822 of NC_090894.1, forward strand.
CTGCTTACGACCAGTAGTACTCACTTGAAATAGTATTTTTGGGGTAGTCCGTTCAGGTAGTCCATGGACCGGGGGGGGAGGGTCTGTGTTTTCGGGTCACCCCTTCAATGTTTGTCACCTATGAACATGTATGAAGATTGAGATTTGGAAGTATATCAAAGTAGCCCTCCTGTACCTTTGCTACACAAACCTTGACAATTCACACAGTTTGAATGTAAACATTGTTACTTTGTTCCTTTTACATTGTGATGCCTAACTATAACATCAACTCATTCCAATGCAAAATGCTTTGCAAATAGCGGTATTCTAGCTCCAAACAATTGGTAATAATCATTTAGGTAATAGTTTTTACTAGCCTACCTCAAAGCTCCTCGTTTGGGGAGGTACAAAACTGGGATTAAATCAACATGGAATGCTAATTTTTATTGTATTGAGTAAGAATAGCAGTTGTTGTTTATGCCATGCACTTTGAATAGATGAATTTTTTATTCAGTAGGAATGAAATCAGTGGTCTGAGCTGATCTACCTTTTTAATTACTGTTATTAGGGGACCTTCTAAACTGCTAGACATTTGCAAAGAAAACTTCTTCAAAATATCGGTAATGGACTATAAACAACATAAATAAAGAAGGAAAGGTTTTCTTTAGTACTTTAGAACACGATAGAATATTAGTTTATCAGTTAGTGCCGCAGGGATTTTTTTTATTGACTGGCATTAGCTATGCAAGTGCTGTGGGTGTGGTTCATACTCAAAACTTCTGGACCCAGTTGTTCAAACGATGGACAGTGCTATCCGCCGGGTAAATCACTATCCAGTGGATAAGTAATAACAAAATAAATTGCATCATCCAATGGATAGTGATTTATCTGGTGGATAGCGTTATCCACCTTTTGAACAACTGGGGCCTGGAGTAGCTCAGAATATGCCAATTCCTTAATCCGAACTATCCGAACTATCCTTCATTCCCAAGTCCTCATCTGAATAAGTATGCAAAACAGTGTAAAACAGGGTCCCTTTGTCAACATAAACAGAACAATTTCAACAAAGAGTGGCAAGATCTGTGGCAAAGGACATGCAGTTGCTGAAATTGAAACTCCGCTCTATAAAACACGTACTGAGACAGTATCAAATCCCTTACAATCAAAGGGACACAGAGATTTCTAAACACTTCTGCAACCATGTCCTTTCATTTTCAACACAACATAACATTGAAACCTAACTCTTCATGTGCCTTTTGAGGTTTCCTTCAACTGATGTTGGAACTACACAATGCCAAAATACGTGTTTTTGAAAGCATAATCATAAAGAGCAAATAATTCTCTATCTGATGGAAGAGACAACCCTGCAGAGCCACATGGTAGATGCATAGTATTTGAACAGGTGTGAGACTTGGGCATGAAATCAGGAATGGCCCTCTTCTTTCTTGATCCCTTATTGAATTGAAAAGAAAACATCAATTTAAATTAAATCAATTCATTCTAATTTTACCTTCCAGCTTTTATGAGGGACGTCAATGTCATGAGCAAAGATAACATGTTTGATGTTAAAGACAAGAGCTCTGAGACTGGTGAAAGGAGTATGTCTCATGCAGGACTATCATACTATAACTATGGATGGTGAACATATATAGTATTGTGCAAAAGTAATGAGAGCGAAATGCGCCAATTTCGTTTTTTGTCCCTGCGAATTTTCGCTCTGGACAAAAATTCGCCATTTTTCGTCGAAAAGCTCCGAAATTCTCGAATTTCGTCGGATTAAGCTCTCATTACTTCTGCACAATACTAAAGTGAGGGAAAGGAGTAATGAAAGCCACAAAGGGAGAGGTCAAAATCCAGTTTCTGTGGAAAGTTGGATGATCTCAGACAAAAAACACACTGATTATTTGACATCAACTTTCCCTTTAGTCTGTGTGCGTGCGAAGCCTAGGTGCACTGAGTCTCTGGTCAGCCCTAATTTACATAATTTGTCACTTAGTCAACCAAGTTAAACTTATTAATTTTTGCAAGACCTTGAATGTCTTCCTGTCTTATGGTTGTTTCAGGTAGCCAATACATTACTTTATTATATTTTTCCTTTCTTTGTACTTGACAAGAACAAGTGCAATAATGCCTGTTTTTAAAAACTTTTGTCAACAAAGAAAATTTTGGTACGTCTTAAAAATCAGTGTGAGGGAAACACACAAACTTAGGCTTACCTCTCCATCAGTAGAGTTATTGCCAGTGTCGTCTTCAGTGCGATCTATCTTTGCTTCTTTTACTGTTGCTAACACAAATTCAATGCATGGCTGCTGGTCAAATCCAAGGGTAGGCTCTTCACTCGCTCCGGTAACAAATTCCAATATGTTTTCAAGGCTGGTTACTCGACGCCCACTTGCCACCTCTCTAACATACTTCACGAACTTCCCATACACAGCTTTCTCATAAATTAGGCTGTTGGATCCCTCCTCAGAAAATTTTGCTGTAAGAAGGTGAATGAGCATTGGGACTGTTAGTGCTGCTTTATTCTGGGCTGGCCTAAGCAAATAGAGGAATAGAGGGAATCTTCTGCCAAACATGTGAATCCCCAGACTGTCTAGGCCTTCACGGAGTTTTAAAACACATGGTGATACTTCTCTCTCTTCACTGACAAAAATGTCCTGTAGGAGGTCTTCAGAAAAATATTTTGGGGCTTGTCCATTCTGAAGAAGTGCAATGGCAGCCATTTGTCCCACAAAAAAAGTAATCTTCAGAAAGGTGTTCCTTAAGACCATTTTCAAAATATCTTCTCTTTATGTGCTGGTTACAAAGCCGGATCCACTCTCTTCTTGGACCTCCACTGTCCTGAGCCATTTTTCCATAAAAATCCACTTGAAAGGTTATTCTTGGATCCTGAATTGCTCTCAATTCATCAAATGTTGTTTTTAATACATTGTCCCGGTCTACAGCAATGAAATTGGTCTCCCCTTCAAGTACAGATTCATCATTGGTCCTGTCCAAAGGACGACCAGAAACTATCTTACACTGCAAGTATCGCAGCATTTCTGTGGGCTCTACTATAACACTTGCAGGAAATTCAGAAACAATATTTTGATAGAATTTACTTCCATTTTCCTCCCAGCTTTGATGTGTTGTGTTAGTGGAACTTTCTGTATGATGCCTTGGTGTGGTAGCACTGCTTGGCCCCTCTGTTTGATAGTTAGGTGAGGCGCTGATAGAAGGCCTGTCTATCTGACTTGTGATGGTACTGGTAGTGGACGAGGCTGCACTGGTGAAATTTGTATCTTGCTGATAAGACCCTATTTCATTTTGGTCTTCTCCTAGGTCTACCTGTTCCGTCAATACGAAATCAAAGGCCTGTTTCACGCGAATGTAAAGGAGACCCTGCCCGGCCAGCTTTTTCACAACATTGTAGTTGTACTCTGAGTTCTCGGCCAACCTTAAAACTGAAACTGTTTTCTGGGTAACTTTTACAAATTCAAAGTCGTTTGGCCCCAATAGACTATACTGACTTTTCAACGAGGATACTACCTTTGCTCGTACAGTTGCCTCACTATCGTCCTCAGCAAGTTCTATCATACCGCGTTCGACGATGTTTTCTTTCTTCAAAGTTTCTACAGCGTCTTCTTCATCACTTTCCTCTGATTTTGCCCTTAGTAAAGCAAATTCAAATGGTTTCTTCTCCAGAGGTTTTGACTTCTTCTCTTTCTTGCTCTTCGTTGACGTGGCTGCCGCTGCGGCTCTCAGACGTTCATTTCTATTCAACCTCCGATAAAATCCAGTGTTTGTGCTCGTCTGCATCATGGATCTCGCGCGAACCAGAATTTCAGCGATTGAACCAGAACGGGTTGTGGTTGAACAGGTTGTGTTTGGAGCACCCGAACCTGATCGCACGCTTAGGAGCATATCAGAAGCACTTTTTAGTAGATCAGCCGCTTTTTTAAGCTTTTCTTGATCTTCATTCATGGCTTACATTGCATCTTAAACAAAATGGCGGTATCAAAGCGCGGGAATTCTTGAAACCCGACTCAGATCCCAAAATTGAATCAATTTTACCGCTCGACCCAGACCCCAAGATTGAATGAATATGTGCGAACATTGAATGGATGTTAAGAATTGAATTGAACGAATAGGGATTGATGGTTAGTGCGCTCGACTCCGGATCGAGTGGTCCGGGTTCGGGGCCTGGCAGGGGACATTGTGTTGTGTTCTTGGGCAAGACACTTTACTCTCACGGTGCCTCTCTCCACCCAGGTGTATAAATGGGTACCGGCGTAATGCTGGGGGTAACCCTGCGATGGACTAGCATCCCATCCAGGGGGGAGTACAAATACTCCTAGTCGCTTCATGCTACAGAAACCGGAGATAAGCGCCGGCCTGATGAGCCTTCTGGCTCGTAAGCGGAGACTTTACCTTTTTAATAGGGATTGAACTGAATGGATGTACGTATTGAATTGACTCCATACAAGAATTAATTTAAAGGGCAATTAAAAATGAGATTGAATACACAAGGATTAAATTGAATGAACACAGAAATTGAATTGAATAAATACGGATTGAATTGAATGGATATAGAAATTGCATTGAATAAGGACAGATTGAATTGAATGGATATAGAAATTGAATTGAATGAATCTAAGAATTAAATTGAATAAATACAAATTAAATTAAATGAATGCAGGGATTGAATTGAATAAGTAAGGACTGAATTGAATAAATAAATATTAAATTGAATCAAAATAGAACTATTGAATATTGCTACATTTGGCTTGGCATACATACCTGTAATTCAACGAGTCGCCTTATTTAAGAAAGCTTTTTTGGTGAGAAATATGCACAATTGAACCACGATGATAAAACAGTCAGAAAGAGCAGTAAACACAGAAGGTGAATCGATTATTTTGGACACTATAGTAGAGAAAATAGCCATTTTTGAGGCAAATGTGCATGATGACGTTGTCGATGCACTGAGAAAAAAAAATGCTAAATCTAATTAATACAGTGGTGACTAGTGCACACTAACACAATGTCATTGTTTTCTTCTCTTGCTGGTTTTGTCTAGCAAAATTAGACTCGAAAAAATGTTAAGCGATATCAAATTAGCCTACAGTGGAGTTGTTATGAAAAAAATAGTCAGTAGAAACCGTCTAATACTGTAAGGTTTTCAAACTGCGTGTCACCGTTTTGGTACAAAGTTGCTCGCGCAATGAACTGATGTCGGTAAACAAGTTTTACATCACGTGTCATAAGTTTCTATCCTTGTGCGAAATTCGTGTTTTTGATAACTATAACTTGTGTTTACTGCATTTCCATGTCTCTTACCGACAGAAATTGTCGAAGAGTTATAAATTTAAAAAATGTACTAACATAAAAAGAAATTATTGTCCAGACAATAAATATTTCATTCTGTCCGCCAGTTAATATTTAAACTTATCTCGCTATGCTGGCTGGGGTAATCAAATGGGGGGTGCAAAGTATTGAAACATTCTTCGAACCCTCTAGGCACTCTATTCGTCCCATGTGCTTTTGGAATTGACTGCATAGAGGGTATGTATCCTACTTCGTTTTAAAGCGGCTATGTGGCCAGCTACATAGCCAAAGTTTATCCAGAACTGGAAAGTTTCTTATTTCCTTGTCGAACACCCTTCTCAGCAAACAGAGCAAGCCCAAACAATGGTGTCTATTGTTATGCTATTTGATTCGGAGAGGGGTAGGATAAAGTATTCTTTTAACATATCTGGGTCTTATGAAGTTTTACTCGCGTAACACTGGACCGGGTGATACATATATGTGCAAACTAATTTTAAGCCGTAACAATATTTGACCGCTGGCGATACATTGTCATTTTATATATAATACCGCATCAGTTAGTCATATCATATATATGATCTCTATATAATACCGCATCAGTTAGTATTTTATGACGACCTCCGGAAGGAAACTACATCAAGGTAAAAGGCAACACCCTTCTTCCATATGTATTCAGTATGTTGTCTTCTCATTTTTAGAGCAAATCTTACTGTCTTTAGCACATCCACGAAGTCGAAAGTCCTTTTTTGTTATTTGTAGGTAGTTATATCCTTTAGAAGTTAGAAAGCGACAAACGTTTCTCGCAGATACAGCAATTGTAGAAACCCTGTCTTCTTCGCTATTGTGGGCCTCCCTTGCCTTCTTTAACGTAACTTCCATGGACGTCCTCTGTTAAACAATGGCTGGATAGTTTTTCTCTTAACTGTTAAATCTTTGTATGTACTTTCCGTTCCAGGAAAACTGTCACTGATTAATCTCCAAGCGCTTTTAGGAGAAATGTAGCGCATTTTAGCTACTTTACGAAGAGAAAACCTTTCAATGCAAGAAAAAAAAAAAAAGGCGCCCGTGCCCTTGTCACGCTATCAATGGCAGCAGGAAAAACCATACCTCCCGATTATGACTCTCTTCTTAGCTAAATCTAAATAATTTCGCTTCTTTTATTATTGTGGATATATATCAAAAGAAATTCGAACACCGTAGTACATCAAACTCAGTTACGAATAAAAACGTTACGCAGCGCTATCCTACCGTATATGAAGGAGACTGTAAAGTTGTGTCACTTATGACCCTGTCAGCACGTCCTAGAAATAGTTTAAATTTCTCACAAATACAGTCTGTGACAAAAGTCGTTGGAGCAGTACACGACTATACAGATCTGAAGCTTTCGCAGCTGACTCACCCCTCACAATGTTGTTTTAACGCGAGTTTCTGAGCCCATTTGCCAAAACAACATTGTGGGAGGGCAAGGTATTGTAAAGTGTATTGTAAAATTTTGTCCGGGACTGTAGTTTACAGGATACATCTTTGATATTGGACATCCATGTTTTGATCAACTGATACCTGTCAAAACAAGGTATCCGCTGACCAGGATCACGTGACCATACCGCGGACTCAAGCTTAGAGCTCACCGAGGTCAGCTGTTTTTTTTTTCATGTAGACCGCTGACCAGATACTGTTTTTTTTTTTTTGCCTTGGATTTCAGGTTCAACCCAGTTTAAAGGGGCTAGGTCACGCAATTTTAGGCAATTTCAGCATTGATCAAATGGTCTTAGAATTAACTGAAATAAGAAAATAACGGCGCAAAACTATAGAAGAATTAAAAAAAAACACAGGAAAGCTAAGGAGGGACAAGGATGGACAAAACTGGGGAGGATTGAAATGGATTGCATTTGGGTAAATTCGAAAAACGTCGGTCCACCTTTTTTCAAATTGACATCAGTTTATATCAAAATGTCATTTAAACAGCTGGAAAATCATTCTCAATTGTTACGTGGCCGTGATTTTGCAAATGAAAGACTCTTGCTTTGCCAATTTGACGTTTAGAGCTCATAACTAACAAAATTAAACAAAATTACCCAAAACAACGTGACCTAGCCCCTTTAACTCATCTAAACATAAGCGAGGCTTCATTTTTCGCCCAGCTAACAAAGTTGAGACAACAAATGCACAAGAGATTTCAGATGTGCTCAACACACATTTTTGCTACAGTTGGGCATCAACTGGCATCTGCAATACCACAGTGTAGACAGCGTTTCCATGAATATCTCCGCCAAGGTCCATCACCCTTGTCATCATTTCTTTTCGACCCAACTACACCGTTAGAAATCAGGAATGAGATCTTGTCTCTCCCTGTTAATAAAGCACACGGGCTATATTCATTTCCGGTACGTATCCTTAAATGCGCCTCAGTTTACAGTTATATCCAAACCTCTAGCAAAAATAATGAATTTATCGATTGATACCGGCATGTTTCCCACCAAACTGAAGCACGCTAAGATAATCCCTCTTTGTAAAAGCGGCGATGAACTTGAATGTGGAAACTATAGGCCAATTTCACTACTCTCTAATATTAACGGACTAATTGAGAAATTGATGTTCCTTTTGCGATCAGACGTCGACGACGAAAACTATTTACCACATTATGTTTGGTTGATCTTTCTACCACGCATTTTGGATCGAAATTTTAAAAAAAATTAATTTTGAATAAACTGTATAGTTGCGGAGGTCTTACGCTCGCGTATTGAGAGTCTTAGAGGAGGAGATGGAACCAATGAACCATGTTTTTGTAGGAAATTCTATTTGTGTACTTGTCGATAATTACGCTTTAGCCTGCATAGGTGAAGTCTATTACGAGCTTAGAAGGTCCATCAGGCCGGCGCTTATCTCCGGTTTCTGTAGCATGAGGCGATCGGGATGGGATGCCAGTCCATCGCAGGATTACCCCCAGCATTGGATTCGCCGGTACCCATTTGTACACCGTGAGAGTAAAGTGTCTTGCCCAAGAATACAACACAATGTCCCCGGCCAGTAGACGAAACCGGATCACTCGATCCGGAGTCGAGCACTGACCATGAGGCCACCGCGCCTCCTAAATAGCTGTTGGGATATTTGAACACGCACAAGTAAATCGCTGGGATCAGTGGGGTCTCCGAGTTGTGGGATTTTCGCGAGCGGCGAAGTCGCAAGTTAAAATCCCTCCCGGCCTTCCGGGAGTCGTTGTGATTTGGGTGACTTTGTCAAGGCCGGGAAAGGCCGCAAGTGAAAATCTCTCCTGGACCTCCTGGCCACTCCACAAGCCACCAAAACAATCGAAGCAACCATCGATTTACTCGCGCGTGTCCGAATAGACGATTGCGCTCTTGAGTGCACCATAGATAATCAGAGCAAGATAGAGAGAAATTCAAAGGTTTGCGTGGAAGTTCAAAACGATGAAAAGTATTCATGATATGCAATTCTGGTGTTTTTTTTATTTTCCAAAACAGAAGATATGCGCTCAAAGGGGCAGTAGAATGAATTTGGAGAGAATGGCTATTGTAGAAGTTATTTTATTAAACACAGTTTCTGTCATACATTTCCCGTAATTCCAAAGGCGCAAAATTACGGAGAATGTATGGAGATAAAAAAAAAGAATATTAACAGATACCAAGTCCAGTTCATCTCAGTTGTGAATATGAACTTATTTGTTTTGTTTATGAAGGTGGAAGACAAAACAAGTACAGTCATGTACAATTAATCTTCCTTTGAATTTCCATACAAACCTTTGAATTTCTCGCCATGTTGCCCTGATTACCAATGATGCACTCAAGCCTGGTCTGTTTGAATAATACTACGATAAAATATCGCGCTAGCTACGCAGGTTAACTTTCCTTGCGCCGCTTCAAAACAATTTTGATAAATAAATATGACAAGAAAAACATGCTTTTTTTTTTCAAATTCAATCATATGACGAGATTTCTATTATCCAGTCGAGAGCGGGTCAAGAGGAGGAGCATTTTTTTAGAAACACACAGAAACCAGAAACCTGCACAGACGTTAATATGAAAAATGTGGATGGAAAAGGATTTCTCTCCCCGTGGGAGTATGCAAGCCATCATACAGTGGATGAATCTGTCAAGATTTTGTAAAGTACCGAATCTCACTAATAATGTCAAGTATCACTTTGCACTATTTTTTGAGACTGAAGATCAGAGCAACTGTTTGATCGGTACGGAAAGGCTGAAACACTTTCTGGTCGGGGCAGAATTGGAATTTTACGGCCTACTAAAAAGTACTGCAAACCATTTAAAGAGCACTTAACCTCAAATATATTCCTTTATTAAGCTCAATCTTTCTGCCTTCAACAAGCACATTTTACC
>NC_090894.1:1910462-1922962 GCF_036669925.1 Montipora capricornis
CGACGATCCTACGCTTGTGAAAAGTCTGTGCCGAGGAGAGAACACGCCAAGTGAAAGCATGTGATGGGTTTTCCCGCAGGTGTTTTGCAGGTTCAGAAGTGTGCGCAGGATTTGAATGCTCCGCAATTCGTACTGCTAAGTTTCGTACAGTCTCGCCAATGTAATCAACGCCACAAGAACAATCACCTTTGTAAACAACTTTGGATCTGTGAGTGTTTTTGTCTTTGTTGTTAAAGAGGGTTTTGATTTGCCTTGTTTGCCACAGGATTATAAAAATAAAATTGAAATTAGTGAACTTGTTGAGTTTTTCAATAAACGTCTTACTGAGTTTTTCGTTTTTACTGCAAAAAGGGAGCTTAATGAAAACTTTCTTTCGTTCTTCGAAGAGAAAATTCGGAATGATGTTGTCATCTTGGGGCGAGTGGTTTAGAAAGTTGTTGATTGTATGCGAAATAAAACGTTTCGGGTAACCTGCATTGATGAAAGAAGTTTCTAGAGTTTTTAAGTCCTTGTCAAAATCGGTAGAGATGCGTTTGGCTCTGTAGAGTGCGCTAGTGATGCAATTCCTTTTCCACTTGGTAGGGACCTCAGATTTCCAATGTGGTGGTAGTTTCTCCGGCTTCTTGAAGACGCTGCAATTGAACTTGTTGGTATAACTAAAGGCAGTATCGAGAAAATGGTCGGGGTTTTCCTCGACAGTGAAAACAATGTTAGGGTGGTAGTGATTTAGTCGCTCGAATAGAGCATCAGGCTCGTTCTTTTTCTTCTTAGAGAAACAATCATCAACATACCGATCATAAAATGGCGGGTTGAAAGGTCGGACTACGTCAGCTTCTAATTTAGCCATGAAAATGTTTGCAAGGACTGGAGATAGTGGGTTGCCCATGCCGCATCCATCGATTTGTTTATATAGCTTGCCATTAAAACTGAAAACTGTGTTCTTGGTGACATTGCAGAGCAGGCGTCTGAAGAGTAACTTTGAGCTGAGTTGTGGTAGCTTGTTGTTGGTATAAATTTCATGAATGATGTGGTCAATGGTTTCATCAAGCGGAACTTCAGTAAAGAGAGAGGACACATCATATGAGACCAATACTTCATCATCATCAACAGTTCTGTTACTTAGGCGCTCAGCAAAATCGGTGGTAGTTTTGATGCTGTATTCGTTCTCAGTGAGAGGAAGTAGGTAAGAGGCTAGGAACTTGGCGGTTTCGTAATAAAAGGTTCCGCAAGTGCTGACAATCGGTCGAAGTTTCAAATTATCCTTCGTTATTTGCTCGTAGTTCTGGAATTTGTGGGTTTTGGCAGTCCCATATAGGAAAGCCGGCTGGTTTGATGTCGGTTTGACCTTATTCAGTGGCAGAGATGACTTGAAGTTTCGGGTCAGAAAATCTTGAAAAGATTTGAGGTCTTTTAGTGTGTTGTCCTCAGTCACCATGTATTTCCCGTTAGTGATGCCTTCTTCGATCATAGTTTCAAGTTTGTTGACGTAGTCGGCGCGTTGCATAATGACGACAGATGAATCTTTATCGCCAGAGAGGACCACCAGGTCGGGATCTGATGCTAGTTTATGTAAGACTTTGTAAGTGTAGTCAGAAGTGCTGAAAATGTTTTGGTGGAAGAGGTTAGAATGAACACGGAGGAAATGTTTGAAATCTTCATGTTGGCAAACAGGAATGCTTGAGCTAACTTGGTTAAGGAGAAGTTCAAACTCCGACAGGAGGTTAAATTTCACGTGCCGATTCTTGTCGATGAAACTGTGGCTAAGTCCATAACGTAAATAATGTAAGGTAGCATCAGCGATAACTTGGCCCGAGAGGTTAATAATAGGTACTGAAAAGTGCTTCGGCTCATGTTTGCTTTTCAGAAGTTTTGAAAGCTTTTGTTGAAGTTACTCTTCAGACGCCTGCTCTGCAATGTCACCAAGAACACAGTTTTCAGTTTTAATGGCAAGCTATATAAACAAATCGATGGATGCGGCATGGGCAACCCACTATCTCCAGTCCTTGCAAACATTTTCATGGCTAAATTAGAAGCTGACGTAGTCCGACCTTTCAACCCGCCATTTTATGATCGGTATGTTGATGATTGTTTCTCTAAGAAGAAAAAGAACGAGCCTGATGCTCTATTCGAGCGACTAAATCACTACCACCCTAACATTGTTTTCACTGTCGAGGAAAACCCCGACCATTTTCTCGATACTGCCTTTAGTTATACCAACAAGTTCAATTGCAGCGTCTTCAAGAAGCCGGAGAAACTACCACCACATTGGAAATCTGAGGTCCCTACCAAGTGGAAAAGGAATTGCATCACTAGCGCACTCTACAGAGCCAAACGCATCTCTACCGATTTTGACAAGGACTTAAAAACTCTAGAAACTTCTTTCATCAATGCAGGTTACCCGAAACGTTTTATTTCGCATACAATCAACAACTTTCTAAACCACTCGCCCCAAGATGACAACATCATTCCGAATTTTCTCTTCGAAGAACGAAAGAAAGTTTTCATTAAGCTCCCTTTTTGCAGTAAAAACGAAAAACTCAGTAAGACGTTTATTGAAAAACTCAACAAGTTCACTAATTTCAATTTTATTTTTATAATCCTGTGGCAAACAAGGCAAATCAAAACCCTCTTTAACAACAAAGACAAAAACACTCACAGATCCAAAGTTGTTTACAAAGGTGATTGTTCTTGTGGCGTTGATTACATTGGCGAGACTGTACGAAACTTAGCAGTACGAATTGCGGAGCATTCAAATCCTGCGCACACTTCTGAACCTGCAAAACACCTGCGGGAAAACCCATCACATGCTTTCACTTGGCGTGTTCTCTCCTCGGCACAGACTTTTCACAAGCGTAGGATCGTCGAGGGGCTAATGATCCAACAATTCCGCCCCAGTTTGAACAAACAAGTCATTTCTTATGTCTCCAAACTTTTCCCTTTGGGAATTACATGAGATATAAATGTACGCGCGGACGGTCACCCATTTTAACCCTGATGATGGCAAACAGCCGAAAACGTTTGGTTTGAACATTTTAATTTTTTAACTTTTAGCCTTGTATATAGAATACATTTTACTAAGCGAACATTATGGACAGTCCTAATATAGTAAACTTACTTCGAGAAATGACTATGTTAAAGCTCAAAATAACCTCAGTTGTTGTGTATTGTCATTTCTGCGGCTGAAAATGGTGAATTTGAGCGATTTGGTGGGTTTTCCGTTGACTGTTACTACACGTCCTTAGAAGGAGACAAGGGTGGAAAGCTCATTTTCGACCGCTCCAGCGTCAAGCCGATTTTCACCCAGAAATTAGAATCGACCGTCTTTCAAATCGAACACCAGATAAACTGAAAGGTTGACGCTTCTTCTCATGCCATTCAATCGTAGATCCATTCAAAATCCGAGCGCTAACCGCCAAATAATTTTCGAGAAATGCAGCTTTCGAAGCGACCAGCATCCGCGGCCGGGATTTCGTGTGCCAAGGAGCAACCGTCACGCTGTTTGCTCCACACTGATTGGATGCATTGTTTAGCAACATCCAATCAGTGTGGAGCACACAGCGTGACGGTTGCTCCTTGGCACACGAAATCCCGGCCGCGGATGCTGGTCGCTTCGAAAGCTGCATTTCTCGAAAATTATTTGGCGGTTAGCACTTGGATTTTGAATGGATCTTCGATTGAATGGCACGAGAAGAAGCGTCAACCTTTCAATTTATCTGGTGTTCGATTTGAAAGACGGGCGATTCTAATTTCTGGGTGAAAATCGGCTTGACGCTGGAGTGGTCGAAAATGAGCTTTCCACCCTTGTCTCCTTCTAAGGACGTGTAGTAACAGTCAACGGAAAACCCACCAAATCGCTCAAATTCACCATTTTCAGCCGCAGAAATGACAATACACAACAACTGAGGTTATTTTGAGCTTTAACATAGTCATTTCTCGAAGTAAGTTTACTATATTAGGACTCTTCAATATTTCCCATACATTTCTTTATATTTCGAACATACAAACAGACACACTGTTTGTGTGGGCTCCCTATGTTACAAATAGCTGATTCAGAAGCGATGAGCGAAGCGGTAATACGATGATATGATGCGATAATGCGGTAACGAAAACTATAAGAAAGCAACAAAACCTAGCATTACAAAGCGCGCTCGGGGCGAATATGAAAATACAATAAAACAAGAAACAAATCACTCTAAATGAACAGAAAAACTTACAACTGCGTCCTTATACCCTTGCAACACCTTATAGAATCCTTAATCCGTAAACAATAGAGTCCTTGATACCGTAAACCGTAGAGAAACCTTAATTTAACTGTCTTACTAAAATCGTCAGCGGAAACGATTCACCACAGTGTCACAACTCGCGTGGTCATCCGGGACCCGGCTAGGTCCAGACCACCGCAATACAATAAAACGTCACACAAAAACGAAATGTCACGCACGATTCTGCTGCAACATTCCCGGCCCCTAAACGTCCGAGGGGCGTTTACTTCTCTTGATCTCCTTCCTGTTTCTCCTTGGGCAGAATTAGGACAAGCTTGTTGACTGGTCTTCTCAGTGTAGTTTCTCGCGTTTTGACGACAGCAGACCTGACAAAGCCTTGCGAATCCGGCTCCACTCGAACAACAAGGGCCAACTACCAGGCATTACGCTACGCGGAACATTCTCTTCTCGGATTATCTCGACATCCCCTTCAAGCAGGTTTCGCTGACGATGTTGCCATTTGTGCCTTTCCTTCATCACAACGAGGTACTCCTTCTTCCACCGAGACCAAAATAGATTTGCTAAATACTGTACCCTTCGCCACCGCCGACGCATATACACATCACAGCTCTGAAACTTGCCTGGTGGTGGTAATATCACAGTTGACTTGGTTGTCAAGATGTGGTTGGGATTAAGCGGCTCAAGGTCATTAGGCTCGCCAGAGACTGTCGTCAGGGGTCTTGAATTAATAATTGCCTCCACTTCACACATGAGGGTCCGAAACGATTCCTCATCTAAGCAATGACGATATTTTTCCATTAATCCAGCGAGAACTTTCCTTGTGGTCTTGATCTGTCGCTCCCAAACGCCACGCATGTGGCTGGCGGCGGGTGGGTTGAAGATCCAGTCAATGGTTTCATTCTTGAGTTTGGCGCGGATCTCTTCATGATCCATCTCTTCTATGGCTTGGAGCAACTAGTTTCGTGCGTCAAAAAAGTTTGTACCGTTATCACTCCTTATTTCTCTGACAGGACCACGGCGGGCGATGAAGGGTCGGAGTGCTTGAATAAATGAACTGGACTCAAGAGAACTTGCAACCTCAATATGGACTGCTCGGCTAACCAAACACGTGAAAAGAGCGCCGTATCTTTTCACTTCCTTGCGCCCCTCCTTGATAATGAAGGGCCCAAAGTAGTCAATACCAGTGTAAGTAAATGGTGCTGCTGGGGAGATTCGATTCTTGGGTAGGTCTGCCATCTTCTGAATACCTGGTCTGCTGTAGTTGCGACGGCAGAAGACACACTTCGATGTCACATGGCGCACTGCTGTGTTCACTTTGATGATCCAATACTTCTCGCGTAGGCTTGAAATAACATCACCGCGCCCAGCGTGACCCAATCGTTTATGAGCGTGACGGATGAGTAGCGTAGTGACATGACTTTTCCGTGGCAAAATTGCTGGATGCTTCGTTTCGTGTGGCAAATCTGAACGCCTAAGTCTACCTCCAACTCTGAGGATACCGTTTTCTAAGAAGGGGTAAAGGCGCTGGATAGGACTGTTATTCTGTTATTCTGTTAGACTTGCTTTCGTCCGTTTCTGCAGCTTCTCCTTGTCTAGGCTATTCTCATTTTTCAGCTCTTGGAGGGCGTGGATTTTCTTACCAAATGCTAAGTCCTGGACAAATTTAAGGATAGCGAACTCAGCGTCTACCAGGTCTTGCATGGTAAGAGGTGAGCAAGGCTCTTCAGTGTCCTTATGCTTAGCTGTTTCGGTTATTGAAGGCTTTCTTCGGTCTGCGAGGTTTTTGTTGTCTCTTGACGCTTCTTTCTTGACATTCAAAAGTTCCTTACATCTGATTTGCAATATCTTGTTTACTCGCAGGAACACAGCTACAGCTGTCCGTAACCAATGCCATCAGAGAAGTGGTATATCAATTTGCTTGCAGCACTAGCTGACTGATTGACGATAACTACATTGCTTGAGGCCACGGTTGTTCCCTTTACTTCTGGGTCATCAGCTGGGACCTGGTTCACCATAAGCGGTTGTTGAGGCCACTCACTCTCTGGTTTCCACAAAAATGCTGGACCTTGCAACCAACGCTTCCCTTCAATGAGAGCAAGTCCATTCAGTCCCCTGGAAGCATCATCTGCCGGGTCTTCCTTTGTGTTTATGTACTTCCACTGATTTTAAAAAACGTGAGCAGTCGCGAATAAGCTGCACCCGATTTGCAACAAACACATGAAAGCGTTGCTGTTCATTGGCAATATAGCGCAACACAGTGGTGGAGTCCGTATCGTACACGAAATCAGGATTGCCGTCGACTTCTCTCTTCAACAATTCTCACAGTCGAATTGAGATTGTGGCAGCTGTTAACTCTAAACGTGGCATCGTGACAGATTTGATGGGAGCAAGTCGTGCTTTGCCCATAAGGAAAGAACAGTAAATGCGATTGCTGTTATCGCGCAGTCGCAAGTAAGCAACGGAGCCATATCCAACAGAACTAGGATCGGAGAAAAGATGTATCTGCTTGGACACCACGGTTCCAAACTCTGCTGGCTTGACACACCTATTAACCTTGAAGTGCTCCAACCGTCATCTGATATTCTTGGATAGCCGATTCCAAATTTCCATCAGGCCACCAGAAGAATCTAAGGAAATCACATTGCTCATCAGGGACCCGTACCTGGTGGAACATAGCCTCTATATCTGCCATAAACGCTACACGATCTTGCCGGAGAAACTCGACCAAAGAATTAGTAAGGTCCGGGCCTTGCATCAATTGATCGTTCAAAGATTCACCTTCATACTTTGCGCTACAGTCAAAGACTACACATATTTTGTGGGGCTTTTTAGAATGGTAAATTCCGTGGTGTGGTAGGTACCATGCCTTCCCGGGTTCAACTTCTAGACGGTCTTCCGGCACCTTTCTTGTATGTCCTCTTGATATCATCTCGTTTACAAAATTTACATAATCGTTCCTTTAATTCTCATCACGCAGCATCTTCTTTCTCTGCCACATCGCTCGTTTCAATGCTTGATCGCGATTGTTTGGCATCGTCGTTTGAGAATTTCTAAATGGCAATGCTATTACGTAATGACCATCATGATGTTGGACGCTTTGCTCTATCCCAGTAATGAACTTTTTGTCCTCCCGGGAATAACTGGATTCGTCCGGACCAGACTTGCGGTCGTTAAAATCTAACTGGAACATTTGCTGAATGGCTTGGGGCGATACCATCTCCTTGACTGACTCCGCCTCTCGAACTGTGATTCTATGGCAAATGACATTACTGGGGTTTGGAGTGTCCCTTACATGCAGAGGTCCAGTTAGAGTCCAGCCATGACGCAATCGCATTGCATAAGGCCCTTCGTCACCTCTTGGCACTACTTCTAAAGGTTCCAGTGCTGCAGGACAATTGCTGCCAATCAGCAAGCCAATCTCTAAGTTTGGAATAAACTTGTGCATCCTCTCAGCGACACCTTGTAGGTGTTCCCACTGCTTCACCAATTCAGCGGTTGGGATTTGCTGTTCAGCTACAGGTATTTCCATTCTTGTGTAGGACCGAGGTAATTCAACTGGGTTTCTATCTTTCATGTCCGTCACAACCAAATTGTCCACAACAGTGGTTGTCACAAGGCTTTGGCCATGCATGGTACCAAGCTGTAATTCCGTCCTTTCGCCCTTAACGCCAAGCTGTTCTTTAATGTTCTCCGTTAAGAAACAGCCACCGCTACCGTTATCATAGAAGGCATAAGTTGTAATGGTTTCAGTATTGCCTTTCCTCTTCACTCGTACTAGCAAGATTGCGTGTAAAATGACTGATTCATTCGGCTTAGCAGCATTGCATGAAGCATTCTGAAGGTTAGTGCAGGCATTGTTTACTGCATTGTCATTCTCCTGCTTAACAGGGCTGGTATTCTCCTTTTGCGGCAGCTGGAAGCCATCGATGTGAAGGGCAGAAGGATGCAGCCTGCCACAATGTTTGCATTTTCGTTTGTTTGAACAGTTCCTTGAGAGGTGATTTGTTCCATAACATCCAAAGCACATATTCTTTTCTCTCAAGAATGGTCTCTTAAGCTCCGGTGTTTTCCTATTGAATAGTTCGCAATCATCCAGATCATGAGCACGACTGCAAAGCTGACAGGATGGGCTACCATCCCATTAGTGGGCCCGGCCCCATCTGAGACTGGGGCCTTAATGGTTCCAGATGGATTTGTTGCAAAACTGCTTTCCTTGTATTTCCACGGGTTCTCCGGTTTCCTTGGCGGCATCTTAACCTTACTGGGCAGTTCCCTTCCCTTATTCAATGGTTCCTTCACTTTGAGAGGTTTAGCATCTTCCTTTCTCTTGTTCAAGGCCTCCCTTCCAAACACTGGATCATTGGCTGACTCCGATGCAGACTCAACAAATTCAGCAAGGTCAGCAAAACACGTTGAACCGTTCACCCTCTTCTTCTTCTTCTTCTTCTTCTTAAAGACCTGATCCCTCCATTTAGCTTGCAGGTTAGCTGGGAGCTTGGAGACTACAGCTTGCATGTTTGCTGCGTGATCAAGGACACGCATATACGAAATACTCTTCATGGCTATTGTTCATTTTGTCAGGAATATCTACAGCCGTTTCAGGCCTTGGTTGTCATCAAATCTAATTGGAGACCATTGCAGGATCTTGTTAAGGTAAGCAGTAGAGATCTTGTATGTGTCCCCCCTTTGTGTAGTAGA
Organism: Montipora capricornis; assembly: GCF_036669925.1. Lineage (NCBI taxonomy): Eukaryota > Metazoa > Cnidaria > Anthozoa > Scleractinia > Acroporidae > Montipora > Montipora capricornis. The sequence continues at coordinate 1,919,384 of NC_090894.1, forward strand.
CGTCTGGCTTCCAGGTAACCTTTATCAGGACTCATGTGTAAACATCCCTGAATAAGATCTGCAGGTTCACCCTCAAGATGCTGATTCAGGTAGTACAAAAGGTCAGCATTCGACGTCGCCTTGGAGTGAATACGTGCATCAAAGGCCATAATGAATGTGTTATACTCAATAGGATCTCCCTTGAACTTAGTAATGGTTGGCTGAGGCAATGTCATTGCAGCGGTCAACTGCTGGTGAGTTGCAATAATGGTTTCATTTTGTCTCTGTTGTAACTCTATTACACTCTGAAAGGGGCGCTTTACCAGCTGAGGTGACTGAATTTCAGAAATTCCGTGTCCAATTTCTTTATAGGTTTTTTTTTAACCATGACCAGTATATGGTGTAGACGAGGTACCATCTGCAAATGTGGTAGGAATAAACTCTGCAGCCTAAGGATTAGATGGGGAAGTCATAACAATGGAATCTGTAGCTGCACAGATTCTTGGGCCTTGCAGGGCGGACTTAACCTGTGTCTCCGTTGTAGCTGGGGTTTGAGTAGTAGAAACGAAACCTTCGGGCTTTAAAGTAACTTCATTGGGTAATGATGCCGCTACAGATGGTATCACAATCGGGGAAAAGGATGCAACAGCAGATGGTGGACTTGAACCACATGGCAGCGGGGGGTTAACCTCTCTGTGCAATTCCTCCAATGCTTTCCCCCTCGCTTCAGCTTTTACTATCTCAAGTTCTAACTCGAAATCCTCCTCTGCGGCTCTCAGGGCCTGTTTCTGTTTAAGCATTGATCTTTCAGCCTTCAGCTCTTCCAGACGAACTCTTTCCCTTTCTCTAGCAGACAAACGGGGGATTGGTTTTGATGACCGTCTGGATCCCCTACTGCTAGCCCTTTCTAGCTGGTCAGTCAGGTGACTTTCGGCTTGTGATATCCACGCATATACTTGATGCAGGTACGCCATAATACCCTTGATTTTCTCATCATAATGAGCGTACTCTCGGTCTTTGGTTTCATCATCAGTTAGCTCCTTATAGTAGGCATGAAAGGTTTCTTTATAATGTTCGATTAAATCATTTAAATTAGCCAGCTCACTCTTCACTAGGTGTAAATTGTTGGAGTTGACCATAAGATCAGATACTTCAGTCCTTTTCCTTGACACAACTCGGAGAGCGTTTATACGCTGTTGCTTAAGCCAATTCGCGGCGGAGCTGCTACACTAAGACCTTACGACGAGCCATATAACATACAATCAACAACTCAGTTTATTCGAAGGATCCACAGAAATTCATTTACACGCAGTCTTGATTGATACCACAGATTTCCTTTACAAGTAGCTGATTGAGAAGCGATGAGCGAAGCGGTAATACGATGATATGATGCGATAATGCGGTAACGAAAACTATAAGAAAGCAACAAAACCTAGCATTACAAAGCGCGCTCGGGGAGAATATGAAAATACAATAAAACAAAAAACAAATCACTCTAAATGAACAGAAAAACTTACATCTGTGTCCCTATACCCTTGCAACACCTTATAGAATCCTTAATCCGTAAACAATAGAGTCCTTGATACCGTAAACCGTAGAGAAACCTTAATTTAACTGTCTTACTAAAACCTTCAGCGGAAACGATTCACCACAGTGTCACAACTCGCGTGGTCATCCGGGACCCGGCTAAGTCCAGACCACCGCAATACAATAAAACGTCACACAAAAAAGAAATGTCACTCACGATTCCGCTGCAACAGAACGGGTAATCTTTAAAAGCGGGAATTTTTTTTTTAAAGATTCCCAGTTTTAAAGGTTTCCCGTTCCTCGTTCTCCTATTCCCCGTTCCCTGCCATTTAGGTTCACACTTCAACTAGGTTGGGTATCAAACATAGTTAAATGCTACTCTGGTGAGTTTAGCCAGGAGCTCATCAAGGGGAGCCTCTATCTCTAATAATTCCTTGAGTCAACCCTTTCCTCACTAAACTGATCTTTAAGAACAGGTTTTTCCCGCAAAAATAGTATACTTCCCCTTACGCTTAGGTAGCTCTGTTTTGATTGGCTTTTACATCAAAGGGCTTGCTGAATCTACCAAGGGGTTCTACAATTTAATCTACTCGGGAAAGGGTTGACCCCTAGACCAAGTATAAGCCTTGATGACCTCCTGTTTTAACTGAATGAGTGCTTTATTCTGATTTTCTATTCTAAAAAGTGCGTTCAGAGCAGAAGATTTTGTGGCGTTCTAAAAATAGAAAGGTGCGCGCAAAGGTTGACTCGTAGGGTCTCTATGGGAGAGGAAATCTCCTACTCTTAGACTCCTGCTGCAACAAATTTGGGTTAGCCGATTTGGTCTATTGTTTATTTTCCCGTAAACCTGGGTTTACGGGAAAACATTCCAATACATTATCAACTCCGTTGATAAAACCAAATTTAAAAATATATAGACACTGATGGGGACAAGACAATTTTGGGATGGACTCTTGCCGATTGTGATACACCTGGTCTTGCAAATGACTGCCATGACGCATTTTATATTCAATCCACAGTTCAAATATATGACATTTCATATCTCCTAAATTCAGGTCATTCACCTTTGTCAGGATATGGGACATTTATCTTAAACTCACAATTGCCCATTTTGGAGCTTACTTGCAGGTGGAATATTCCTCTCAAGCCTGCATGAATTTTTTTGGGCTTGCTTGCAACTGCTTAAAGTACTACTATGATTTAAAAAATAAGATCAATTCCTTTTTTCTTTAGAATTTGAAAGTGTAACTGCTCAACGCTTGACTGGAAAAATTAATCGCGTTCCACACTGATCGATTGGACCTCAGACGGTTGAATCTAGAAATTGGCGTCAGTTACTCACTAAATCTTAACATTTCAGCATTAAAAATCAGCTTATTGTATATGCAAATTACGAGTTTAAAGGTCTGAAAGCTGGAAACTCCCGCTCTGCATTTTAATTAAGCCGCGTGCACACGCATTGGATTCTTAAACTATTGAGTCTTTTTCTTCTCGTTCCAGTTCTCTCCAGGGCGACCTTGGTTGAATAATTTTATTTGTTTTTAGGTCTTTTGTTTGTACCGTGGATAACCTAACTTAGTTTGATTTTCATATCGTTATACTAACATCGAAGAGGCTCGAACTGAGCGAAATATATGTGATTGTGAGTGATAGAGCTTCAAACTTCAAACACTAAAACCAACATGGTCAACAAGCTTACAACGAATTTGACGATAAGTACTTATTTTATTAATAGTTTTTTTGTTGAGTGACTACTACAAATACCAGAATGCAATGTTTGAGTAGTCACTCAACAAAAGAATTGCAATCCGTTACGTCATAAGGGGTATGGTCTATTTGCAACAGACTAAGTTTATGTCTGATTCCTTTGGACGTTGATCGACATCAATTTTGCAGTTTTGTGGGGTGCTAAGTCGGATAGTGTAAACGTTTTAAATGGGACTTGTCCCCGCAGTTGGTTACTCTGTGAATTAAAAACGATGCAACGACCGCTGAAGCCATCGCCTTAAGACGAGCAAACGGATTGACCTTGCCACTGAGGCGTGAATCGTCAATAACTCTTACGTAATTCTT
>NC_090894.1:1935462-1945462 GCF_036669925.1 Montipora capricornis
CTCTTCCCTTGAATAGCCTTGGCTTAAGGTTTAGTTCAAAGAAGAATGCATCATGATCATGACTAGGGCTTAGAACATGAACTTCATTGGAAAGCAAGTTAAGATTTGAAGTGAAACATTAGATAGAGTATATTTTGACCACATGTGGCGTGCTTGCATGATGACCTGATTGAAGCAGTTTTCTTGAATACAATCAATACGAGTTGTAGACAGACGTACATCCTTGTGTGCGAAAACTAAATAGTCCATCTAATCAATTCCTGGTAAATTGAATTCACCACCAATTAGCACTTGTAGAGAATTAGGAGCAAAATGATGGAGTACCTTATTGACAGAGTAACAAAAATGATCAATTGCCTCAGAATTTGAATTTGGTAAAATGTATTGGGAGATTGGAGTTCGAGAGAAGCCCAAATAGTTTCGCAGTTTGAAGTGGATTGGTAAAGAGGATAGTTTTCATAAAACCGGGCAAGTCTAATTTCGGCGTTAAAGGCCCAAGGTTCAACTGGACATCTCCACTCAGCATCAAGACAAGGCAACTGAGGTATGAATTGGTATGGTAGCTTTAATGAATCATAAATCCATTCACTCCTTCAGTTGAAACGAAGAGAAGTATCGGTGCCCAGTCGTTTAGGTTCATCCCATGGTGGATCTAGGAAGGATTCTAGGTTCACGCCACGGTGGTTCACTGGGACGAGTATTTATCTTCCACCCGGCCTAGACCTATCGTTGTGTGCTTCCAATATGGCGTCTACGTATATATGTTTCACGGTAGCAACACCATCTAGCCCCAGGCTAATCCAAACGCTGATAACGATTCATAAGTTAGATTTTGCCTCATCGATAATATTATTGCAGTATTTTGTGAGGGAGGGTTTGGGTTGGGGGTGTATTAGGGCTGGCCTTAGTCAAAAACTTGAAAATTTACTATTTATTTCTCAGATGACGTCGAATAAGGATATTGATTATCAACAGTTACAACTGCAAGAATTAAAGTCAGATCTTTCCGACGTCAAATCTGACCTTGCTGATGTTTGTAAACACTTGGTAACTACAAAGGAGGATATTGGTCGAGACGAAATCAAATCTGATCTTGATAATGCCCACGAAGACTTCCAAATGCAACACGTGAAATGTGAACTTGAATCATAATTTACCAACTGAAGTTAAAATCTGATCATGCCAGTGTGAAATCTGATTTGAAAGATATTCGTCAACAGGTGATGGTTTTAAAAAACGGGGTACGTCGCCAGGGCCTCGCATCTGACGTTGAAGACGATTACGTAGATTCATAATTTCACGAACTTGCTGATCTAAAATCTGAGCTCTCCGAAGTAAAGAGAAGCTTAGAAGAAAAACTTGATGTTGTGTTGGACAAGTTCAAGCAAGAGACGCCGATTTGATAAAAAATTTATACAACAAAGAATTATATATCTCTATATTATTTTTTTTCTTCGATTTAATTGACGTACCCATGACGAGATTCTTTTTTGAATCTGTGAAACAGGATCGATACAATAATACGTTGTTCTTTTAAAGTCATGATGTTTTGAAGTACAAGTGTTTCTGAAACCTACTTCAAATAAGCTTTCATCGCTGCAGAGAGCAAAGTCCAAGCAAAAGATGTCGATTTGATACAAAAAAATGATACCAACAAAGAATTATATATCTCGATATTGTTTTTTTTTTATGTAATTGACGTACCCATGACGAGATTCTTTTTCGAATCTGTAAAACAGGATCGATACAATAGAACATTGTTCTTTTAAAGTCATGATCTTTTGAAGTACAATTGTTCCTGAAACCTACTTCAAATCACCTTTCATCGCTGCAGAGAGCAAAGATTAACCTCGAATCTCTCTCTTCATCCTTTCTCCCTTATCCTCAAGAGAATGCCTGTCAGTGAAAAATATTCTTTAACCCAGTCTCCTTGTTGAAAAAAGCAGGTGGCCTTGTGCAACGAAGACTTTTTGATTGGCAATATCCCAAAGTCATGTAACGCGACTGCCAATATGAAACGATTTTCTACACAAAATTCGATTGAAGTAAATGGAACAATAGCCCACTTTCCACATGTTAAAGTTCAGTTCTAAACAAAAGGCATCTCGAGGCTCTAAGGAACAAACTCATACAAATATATTTATTCCCCAGAGTCTCGAGATGATGCCTTTTGTTTAGGACTGAATTTTAATATATCGAAAGTGGGATCTTGAAGCCATTGGCTCCTAGGAGTATGAGTTAATGAAAGTTTTCTCTTAAGTGAAGCTATGGTCCTCGCAGAGTTATGAACGCAATTTGAGTAATTGAGTGAGGAAGCCTGAAAAATTCAGGACCTCAACGGGGTTCGAACCCGTGACCTCGCGATGCCGGTGTGTCACTCTAACCAACTGAGCTATGAAGCCACTGATGTTGGGAGCTGGTCACGGGGATTAAGCCACGTTGAAGTCCTGAAATTTTCACGCTTCTCTACGTAGTTGCTAAAATTGCGTTCATAACTACGAGGATCATAGCTTCACTTAATTTCATACCCGCAGTTCAATATATGATTCACTTCATATACCATTTCATTCGTAGAGTTTACTGCCTGACGCTAGATGATTTAACTCGTCAACAAGAGGCAGTTTAGGAGTCAATGGGGGAAAAAAGGAAAAAAAAAACCAAGGCTTGAATGGGATAGATATATAGATACTTTATTTAGTCACATCATGGCAGCCAAGAACTGGGTGAATAGTTCGTGAATAGTCCAATTTCGAATTTCACTATAACCGCTGACCACAAACACAAAAGACGCATTGGTACCGGGTTAACCTCGACTTGAAGGGTATCAGCAAAAATTTTCACACGTGTCTGTGTGTGATGTTTTCTTTGAGAATTTCACACTTTCTTTGGTATATTGATGATAACACTGTACAGATACGCGTTCAGTTCTTCGATCCAGCCATTTTCATGAATTTCGAACTCGACAATTACGTAGTACTTTACAATGCAATTTCGTTAAAGTGCCTATCACCTCAAATCACATTTCCACTTAATTTTTGTCCGAAACCATCCTAAATACATTGTATTGCTTTTAGAACCTTTTAACTGAAATTTCACTTTTTTATTGCCTTTGAAAAACGGGAAAAGTGGTGACACTTTGAACAGTAACCGAGCAATGAAAAGGAATGGGTTGAATACCGGGTTGACGTGACAAATGAAGTTGCATTGCTGCTTTCAAAGCTAATAAAGGGGGTAGTTTCTAAAGAAACTGTGGTGCTGCGTCGGTGGGGAAGAAGTATACAAAAATTTAGTTTTATCAACAGAGTTGGTAATTTAAATTGGCCACCGTACAGAGATTCTAAAAGCTGACTTTTCGACATTTAGCCCTTCGTCAGGGTGAATCGAGGAATTGTGGGTTATGCGTAGTTTTTATATTAAATTAGGAGCTTCGCTATTGATGGTAACATGGCAACGTGAAAAATAGGAATACATTATGAAAAGCGTTCGTTAATACCGTGAGGGTTAATGGTGCCGATTTGGAAGATGAATTTTTGTTCCAGATTCTTGCAGATTTCCGTCGTACCTTGATGTAGGGAAAGGCCGCAGATAGCCATATGTTTTTTGGAGTGGTTAGGGAGATCAAACTGACGAGCGACTGGCTTAGATGCATCCTTGTCATTCTTCTCAACATCGCGAAGGTTTTCGCGGAATCGGTCGCCTAGTCGTCTACCTGTCTCGCCAATGTATAATTTATTGCATAACGTACAGATTATGCAATAAATGACATTTGCGGAGGTACATGTGAAACGATTGGTGATCTTAACAGATCGCTTAGATCCCGATATCTTGCTTGTGTTAATAATGAAAGGACCGTTGAAAATTTGCATCGTGAGCGCACACATTTGAAAGTGCCAGGTTGCTCGTTAGTTTTGAGCGCGCTTCGAATTAAAAAGTTGCTTATGTTTTTGTCGCGTTTGAATAAAATAAGTGGAGGTTGCGAAAATATTCTACCAGTCTCGGGATCATTTTGGAGTAATTTAAAGTTACTAAGAATGATACTTGGTTACCACCAATAGCGTAGCTCCTACTCTACTATAAAAACTACACATAACCCACAATTCCTCGATTCGCTCTGACGAAGGTCTAACGCTCGAAACGTCAGCTTTTAAAACCTCTGTACGGTAGCCAATTTACATTATCAACTCCGTTGATAAAACCAAATTTTTGTATGCTTTCAAAGCTGTTTGTGACGTCAACCCGGTAACGAACCCATTCCCCTTCATTGTTCGGTTATTGGTCAAAGTGTGACAACTTCCCCGTCTTTCAAAGCCAATAAAGTGAAGTTTCATTCAAAAGGTTCTAAAAATAACAACGATGTTTTTGGGATGATTTCGGAGAGTAAACAAAGTGGAAAAGTGTGTTGAGGTCATAGGCAGTTTAAGACCGCTACTAATTCGGAGTAAATTATTCCGATAAAATCACTTACATATGATATAAACACAATGACTTTCTAAAAACCCGCTAGCATTTAAAATTATTGGTAATTACAGATATGATCCATAGTAAAGTGTTCTTCAATGGATTTGTCTTGCAAACGGGTAGCGTGAAAAATCTTTGGTTTCGTGTGCAGGAAGGAGCTTCGTTAATTGGTGGAAACAGTGGGTGGAGCTTGTAGCTTTTAGCCTTAAAAAATTGGTTACATATAGCTTTGATAGGACTCCCACAAACCCTGGAGCTATTAAGGCTCCATTAACTACGAGCTATCGTTAAGAAAAAAGGAAAAATGATCCAGTTTCCCGCGAGTGCACAAATGGACCAAAAAGCAATTACACACTGAGATTAAAGAGATCAACTCGGAACATCGGAGCCCAATAAGCTTTTTGATGGCGAGCCTTAGCGAGGCAGCAGCCTATTCTTGATATTAGCGAAAAAAATCAAAATGTGTGGGATGTAAGATCGGAAGCATGCGCAGTCGATTGTGGTGTTATTATGTCTATAATCCGGGATATTGATACTCGTTATGACGTCACGTGCACGTGGAAGAGAATCTTACAGCCTCACAGCCTTCGAGTCGAGTACTTTTCCAATGGGTCGTCATTAATCATCATTCAACTCGTACATGTACAGTTGTTGAACCTCTTACATTTGACCTCCGAGTCAAATTGTTCTTTAACGTCTTAAACCGTTGCGCGAAGAGAAAATCAGTTCTCGACCTAGACCACAAGCTGTCGTCTTTCTTGGATCTTTCTTTCCTCAGAGCCAAGCACGACGGATGGAATTACTATTTTATGCAAATTAGTTGTAAAAACGAGGCGTGTCAAGCACGACAATAAATTTAAATTTAAATTGACGTTTGCTCAACTACGCTCAGCATTTCTCAACTCGTTTGCTGAAAAGGGACCAGAAATTTAACAAGAACAGAAGTTTAAATTCAAAGAATGAACTGACATGCCATTGTTTTGAAATGATCTCTTTGCTTATAAAATAGTAACGCCTGCCACACAGGCTAAAGGTATGCACACCTTCCTTCGCTCTTTTAATATTTTCAAACACATTTCCAGTACCCTCTTGCTTCAAAAATTTGCAGCTGCCAGTCACTGCTCCCAGTTTCCACGCCAGCACTCACTTTCACACTGAAACTCCTACTTTTAATGGTAAATATGGCCATTCCCCCTTTTTTTTTTCGTTTACCGTCGCATGAGTTTCCTGATATTGGGACGGTCGGTCGGATTGAAAAAAAAAAAGCCGAAAAAAAATACCACAAGCATTCTCGCAATCGGAGGCCTGGTACCCCAGCATCATAGCTGTGGCGCCAGAAAAACAACAAGACGTGAACCCAAAATCAATATGGCGGAAAAGTTGGTGAATGTTGTTGCAAAATTAAGACAGCGTGGGAAAAAGGTTCAACCACCGAAACTCCGATCCTATTCGACATAAAATGGCTTAAAAACGTCGTTACTTTTTTTTTTTTTTTTGGAAAATGCCAAAAGTTTGGGTCGGTCGGACGACGCTAAACGGAGAAAGAAAAAGGGGATAGCCTATGTTCAACTCTAAAACCTGATTGGCGATGTAAGTTCACGCCTCACCTTTTCAATCTTATACTCGTTTATTTTCAGCATCATTGTTGTATTATCCTGGATTAGGCATTTTGTTTCGTACGTTGAATGTATAATTGATGAACAAGGGTAAAAGAGCTGTGGTCTGATCACAGTGGTAGTGGTAGCAGTAGTGGTTTTAATAGTGGTAGCAGTAGCTGTAACAGTAGTGGTAGTAGTTGTGGTAGCAGTAGCTGTAACAGTAGTGGTAGTAGTAGTCGTACCAGTAGTGGTAGCAGTAGTGGTGGTAGTAGTAGTAGTAGTAGTAGTAGTAGTAGTAGTAGTAGTAGTAGTAGTAGTAGTAGTGATGGTAGTGGTAGTGGTAGTGGTAGTGGTAGTGGTAGTGGTAGTGGTAGTGGTAGTGGTAGTGGTAGTGGTAGTGGTAGAGGTAGTGGTAGTGGTAGTGGTAGCGGTAGTGGTGGTGGTGGTGGTGGTAGTAGTAGTTCTTTATCTTGTCCTTGCTCGTTAACTACTCAGGCTGATCTTGTTTTAGATCTGTTCGGAATTTCTCAACTGCATTCCTGGGATAAATCCTAAATTTCTTACAATTCAAAACTACCAACACGAATGGAATTAAAAATGCCACAAATAAAGTTGCTCCTGTCATGTAAAATGAATAGGCGTAGTTTCCTGTCTTGTCTGCCATCAGGCCTGTGAAGTGGGAAACAGAAACACCCGTTAAAATAATCTATATTTGACAAAGCTACTAAGAAATATTGTTAATAGGCCTTTTGCAACAATTCATCATGTGACCTTTTTTTCACAAACACGATGATTCTGCTGGTCTCATGAAATGACTTTTTCAGAAATAAAATGAGCAGCTCAAAATATCCTACCATGCCGATCGTTTAAACTGGTGTTGTTACAGTTGAAATAATTTATAAGGAATTGTATGGGAAAAGGACGCTTTGTCACGACATCCAGTCACGCCTCAATGACGTGCATGCAAATCCATGTATTTTTCTAAGCTTTCAAACCGCTTTAAAATTCTTCCTGCAAAATATGAAAGTCTGAAAATTTCCACCCTTGCATATTTATCATCGCTTATTTGAACCATGAAAAAAAATGGGAGTCTGAGCTCTGTTTGTGGCGCGTAAGCTTTAAGTTCACCAATTATCAGTCATGTGACCAGTTTGTTGCAAAAGGCCCATTGCGGTGAATAGTTATGAAGGTCAAAATGTGAAATGGGGAAAAGAAATTTAAAAAAAAAGGAACTTTATTTAAGTGTCTAGTCATTCTAACTCTGGAGCGCTAATTGGGGACACTGTAAACTGAAATTAACAATGAAAAGCAAATCAAGTCGGCGAAATCGAGTCCGAAAGCACGCGACGATCGACAACCGGAAGTGAGCTGTTTTCCACTTTAACTCTTTTTGATTCTACCACATTTCTATTGCATGGCGATTATAATTAGCGACTATCAGTTTAAAAAACTGGGAGAAACTACTGCCCTGGCTTGCAGAATGTTGACTTCCGGTTTTTCTCCGACGCTCAAGACATTGCGTTCGATATACAACGTTTGATACCCAAAAAGCGTGCACCGCCCAGGCAGCTTGGTTTGACTAATCTCACAGCCATGCAACAAGCGCGAACACAATGGTGTTTTTTTATGTGACACTTCCGTGGAAATTTAGCTGTCCACCACATTTTTTTTCAGCTTTGCAACACATAACGCAATTGATTTAGTGAACTAATCAGAACGATAGAAAACTGAACAGGTTATCGATGTTAACCAATTCCTTGGATAACCAATGGAAATGAAATCAGTAGTAAGCAACCTACCAGCAATAGGCCCACCAGCCGCTGCAGAGAAGGAATAAAGCACATTGTTGATGGCAAAAGACGCTGTTCTTCTCTTAATGTCCACACAGCTTAGTAATATGTAACATTGCGTTGTTATAAATATTCCATCGCTTAAGCCATATGCAGTACTGAAGACGATTAGATGCCAATACTTCGTAGAAAATGGCAGCAAAAATGTAGCTACGCAGGCTATTAACATAGATACTTGGTAAATGTGAACAGGATTCACACTTTTTTCGTTGCACGACCTTCCCGTTATTACACGTGCGATGGACGAAGCAAGTCCGATGAAGATGAATAAACGAGAAGCTTCCTGGGCTGTGATATCAATTTCTTCGGAAAATTCAACCTACAGAAGCAAAGGCAAAACCATAACACATTGTTTCAACAAAATCAGGTCAGTTGGTAGAGCGTCGCACCGACATCGCAAAGGTCATGGGTTCGAATGCCGTTGCAGCCACATGAATTTTTCAGGTGTCTATAAGGGACAATTGCTGAACTTGTCCAGATAAGTGCGGGGATCACCTCAGTCTTCCTTTAATCTTTATCCCGCACTTCAAATACTGAAAGCGTTTATTTCATTCACCAGTCCTTTCACGGAAACAAATGAGCCCTACAAATTGACCTGTTAAGTTCCAACTGAGTGGATTCATAGCTCAGTCGATAGAGCACTGCACCGGCATGACAGAGGTCATACTGAGCTTCGAATCTTGCTGAAGCCATCTAAATTTTTCAGATGCAATTGCTTTAATTATCTAGATATAAGTGCGTGGATTTCTTCTTACTCTCAAAGTAGCAAGGCGTTAACGTTGCTATAACAACTTTCATAAGCTGCCTATCATTTGGTATTCAAGCAGTCTCTCTAATCTGCATGTCTTTCGAGTAAAATTAATGACATTTTAAACTCGTTCTATCGCGGTAGTTCAAAGAGGGGAACTGGCGAGTTTCGTAGGACCGGCAACAGGATACTGCATCAATCATTGTGGCATTCACTAAATTAAAAAAAAAATTGAGTATGTATACTTACTAAATTGATGTAAATGATGTACATTCCAAAACTTGCAGACACAAAAGAAATCACTGCAGTTGTAAAGGTGGGAAATGTCCAAACGCTGCAATACAGAGACATGCCCTTCTTTTCTTCGTCTTTTGTTCCTTGGCTATCATTTTCGAGGTTTGTTTCATTTGGGGTATTGTTGTCTACGTTTGGGTTGAAAGCCAAACTGAGGATGCAAATTACCCCGTAAAATGCTGTCATTATTCTCAAACTTTCTCTCCATCCAAAAGCGTCCAAAAGTATTTGAAGCAACGGTCCTGTGTATAGAACGCCCAAGCTTGCCCCCAATGCTACAATGCCTGTAGCTGTGGACAGTTTTTTTTCAAAATATTGTGCAATTACGAGATAACACGCGTTGTAGATGAAACAAGCTCCTAAGCCGAGGATTAAGCTATATGTGAAGTACATGTGAGTGAGGCTCTGAACAAAGGAAGTGGTTACCAAGCCTGATGCGCAAAGTAGTCCACCCAAAAATGTCGTGATTCGGCAACTGAAGCGATCACAGAGATAGCCAGCCAGCGGACTTGCAAACCACACCATGCCCAAGGTTGCCGAGCCAACGAAAGCTGTCAATGAAATATAAGTGGTGAATCTGTGGGTATTTGCAATGCTTGCTTACGCCTCTCAGTAATGTGCAAGAGGCCAACAATATGAAAAGTGGATTGTGAAAAGTAGAAATCGGATCCCGGATTAGAACATAGAGAACTTTCTTGGACATTTTGGGGAGGATCACTTTTACAAGTTGATAGGATGATAGGATTAAACATCGGGGAATCTTTAAAAGCGGATTTTTTTTTAAGATTCCCAGTTGTAAAGGTTCCCGTTCCTCGTTTCCCTATTCCCCGTTCCCTGTCAGTTAATGATAGCCATTGCGATTCACACTTCAACTAGGTTGGGAATCAAACATAGTTAAATGCTACTCTGGTTTGGAACATTTTGAGTTTAGCCAGGAGCTCATCAAGGGGAACCTCTATCTCTAATAATTCCTTGAGTCAACCCTTATACATCCCTTTACGCTTAGGTAGCTCTGTTTTGATTGGCTTTTACATCAGTGGGCTTGCTTAATC
>NC_090894.1:1947962-1960462 GCF_036669925.1 Montipora capricornis
CTGCGTACCGCGAAGCCGGCTACAAAAGAAAAAAAAATTGTTCGAGTCCCAGGTGGGCTTTTCTAGGTTGCGCTAGCAAAATCTTTGGTATAAATAGTCTTTTAATTTTCTTTGGCCATCTCAATTTATTAGAAATAACACACAAACAGCGGTGACAAACATCAGATATAAACTAGAAGACGATTGCATGACAGAAAAACTGAGCATTTTAAAGCAATAATTAATGGTCATCATACGCCGGCTCTTGCGGACCATGTAACATCAACTGGTCACAGTTTAAAATGGGATCATTTTGAAATTTTAGCAAAAGGGCGATCCGACACTCTCTCTAAAATAAAGGAGAAACTGTCTGTTGATCAGAGATTTAAAGCGTACCTTAATTAAATGACTATGTCAGCAGTAAAAAGCTCTCTTTATTAGTTTTTGTTACCTCTATTGTTACTTAATAATAATAGTTCATAAGTTAGTATCGGGGGTGGAAGCTGAATAATAAATAATGAATAACGAGTATAAATAAAAAATGAATAATGCATAATTGGGTCTGAAAACGCCGGAATAATGAATAGTGCAGTTATATGCCAGTGGAATAATGAGTAACCTACAAAAATTTAAAAAGAATAATGAATAATTCGAACAAAACACACAAAAAATAATGAATAATCGACGTTCAATTATTCAGCTTCTACCCCCGATTAGTAGTCCTTTATATTTAAACTCCAATTTTGAATTAACCGTCTATGTTTGTCAGCGCGGTTTTTGTGTTATTTTTGGCATAATTTAGGGAACTAGCATATTTTTGGCTGATTTTTTGAAAGTAGCACTGCTAGCATAATCGGTATATATTGATAATCTTGAGCCCATTTTTGGTCAATGCTATAGCTGCATCCGTTTTCTAACGGTGGAAAGGCCTCCCCGGAAGTGTTGATCCCAGTGCCTATCATTTGCGAATGAGTCACACCATAGGCGGCCCAAGTTCGTGTCACTAAAGAGCGTGTAATAATTGATTACTAGTGGGAAGATGACCTTTGAGTGCCAGCGGTGTTGCGTTACAGGCGGCCGTTGAGAATTTAAACGGGTTGTAAGACTTTGTATGGGAAATAAAATACCGTCGATTATGAAGCCTAAAAAACGCTCAATTTAACGTTCATTCAATAAAAGGGATGAAAATGACTCACCTCTGGTGTATATTTGTGCATTTTGGAGCTTATTTTACCATTACCGTTCCCGAAACGGTAAAATAAGCTCCAAAAGGCACAAGAATACACCAGAGGTCCGGGCCAGAGGTGCGTCATTTTCATCCCTTTTATTGAATGAACGTTAATTTTCAATGTTCTAGAACATTGAAAACACGGAATTCCCGAAACGGTAAAATAAGCTCCAAAAGGCACAAGAATACACCAGAGATGAGTCATTTTGATCCCTTTTACTGAATGAACGTTAAATTGAGCGTTTTTTAGGCTTCATAATCGACGGTATTTTATTTCCCATACAAAGTCTTACAACGTTTAAATTCTCAACGGCCGCCTGTAACGCAACACCGCTTGCACTCAAAGGTACTCACAGGTAATCAATTGTTACACGCTCTCTAGTGACGCAACTTGGGCTGCCTGTGGTCACACCGCCAAAAAAACTTCCAACCCTCTGACGGGATTTGAACCAGCAAACATAGCTGGAGGCTGTTGCTTTAACACGACGAAAGTAAACATACAATAGACGACGAGCTTGTGACACCAAAAAGGTTTCGCTACACGATCGTATTTGTGTTTTGCATGAAAGTCGTTGTTAAAATAAGTGCGTGACAAACATACTTTCCCAGTCAAAGGAAATAGCTAGCTAATGTTTCAATTAATAACGAAATTATTATTTCCTTTTTTTTGGACTTATTTCTCTTGTCGTAGAAACATTTGCTGTTATTCATCGTGTTGAAGTACAATAATCATAAAGTATTCTCGTTTGTCTCACGATGTGGTGGTCACTTGTGATGTAGTTCGCAACGTTTCGACTGTATAAACATTTATTTCGAGCTGAGTAGTAGGCCTTACACTTTATTACGTACCAATCACAGCGGAGCATCCTGCTTAAAAAGTGACGCGTAACCAGTCGACCTCATCACCTGATGAAGACTAGCAGTATGCGGTCGAAACGTCGCGATCTACATCACAAGTGACCACACCGTGAGACAAACGAGAATACTTTATTATTGTTATTTCGCTTGTTTTCCAAAAGGAAGTGCCAGGGTATTCTTCAGTCAAGCCCA
Source organism: Montipora capricornis (assembly GCF_036669925.1). Taxonomy (NCBI): domain Eukaryota; kingdom Metazoa; phylum Cnidaria; class Anthozoa; order Scleractinia; family Acroporidae; genus Montipora; species Montipora capricornis. Next base: position 1,950,220 of record NC_090894.1, read on the forward strand.
CAAGGAATTTAACGATAAACATTTTTTTCGAGCTGAGTAATAGACCTCAGCCCTTACTACTATAAATACCAGAATGCAATGTTTCAGTAGCCACACAACAAGAAAATTGTGATCCGTTACGTCATTTGCTAAGGGGTGCAGTCTATTTGCAACGGTTTATGATTCTCTTGGACGTTCATCGAAACCGCCTAAATATTTTGCAGTTTTGTGGGGTGCTAAGTCGGGTAGTGTAAACATTTTAAATGGGACTGGTCGACCGCAGTTGGTCACTCTGTGAATTAAAAACGATAAAACGACCGGTGAAGCCATCGCCTTATTTAAGCCGACAAAACGGATCGACCATGCCACTGATGCGTGAATCGTCAATAGCTGTTACGCAAATTATCGTGAAAGTGTACCCTAGTCTCAGAGGTCTTCTTCTTCTTCTTCTCGGACGAAATTTAGCCGCGGAAAGCAACAATTACGAACGACTTATTCTCTCGCTGAATCGTCGTTCGTTGTCGCTCTTCGCGGCTAAATTTAGTCCGAGAAGAAGAAGAATTAAGAAGCAAAAAGTCTCTGATACCAGGGGCAACTGTAGCATGCGAGAGCATCCAGCGGGTGAAACAAGAGCCGAAGAAAGCCTGATGCTCTGGGAGGCTAATGCAGCTATGAAAGAGAGGAAAAAACACATAAGGTACGCCTGATGACTAACCTGCTCTTTCTCTCGTCTCTTCAAAATAGTCAATTAACTCCGGAAATAAAATTCCAAAGCTAAGCACAAACCCAAGGCTTACTGCATTGCAGACAGCTGATAATATACATACCACCCAGGAATATAAAGTGTCTTTGTAACGTTTCCCGCAAAATAGCGTCCTTATTTTCCCCAAAACCATTTTAGGCTCTCGTTCTAAATTGATGGAAGGATGGAAATAAACCGGACTCTCTAGTATTTGACCCAAACTTAATGCCGGTCATGCATGATCAAAATATGCAAACTTCCTAGACCAATGAAACAGCTGAAATGTCTGAGAGAATAAGAAAGTGTTTCCAATTGTTCACCAAACGTGATCCCATCGATCAAAAATGCTGATTACGAGATACGCTCCAATGATGCCGATATAATACTATTTGCGTTTCCACGTGAGTTGCATAAGGAGAGACTTTGAACGACCATTATTATTAAAACAGTTATCCGTGTGTAGCTTACACTTTTTCGCGGGTTCGATTTCCGCCACTTAAATAAAGCTCCTTTAAAGAAATGTACTTAAATGTGAAACGGCCCATGTGTACATTTTTACTCCGTAATTAATTAAAATATTGTTGTTACTCCCTCGTACTCGGCGACATTGACCTTGTTTCATTTTTCGCCAATAACACGATTACGTAGCTATGCACGTGGCTCTGCACGGGAAGCACGTGCTCCTACTCATTTATTTCCCGCTCTTTGGAAACAAAAGCCTCAGACTTTATCTGTGTTTTTATTTCAATAACGCTTCGAATGTTAAAACCGAGTCACAATCGTGAACTTGAGGGCGTTTTAGTGGACGTTTTCGATTATTATGTGAAGACAACTGATCACGCCTGCCTTGTGGTTCAAGAAAAGTCACACAAATGTAAGCAAAGCCATAAAGACAGAAAACAGCAAATTGAAGAATGGGAAAAGGGGAACAGAGCACCTCTAAAATGGATAATCTTTTTTCCTTTTTTTTGGATATTTGAAAGAGGTATTTTAATCACTAAAGTATGAATACTCGATTGACTAGACCATGACTAGGCACAGGCAGCCCAAGCTCAAAATGTTAGGGGTTCAGTGTAACGTGACATATGCTATATTACATAGCTACGCGACACGTGACTCCCGCCTTACAAGCATATGTGGAGGTATTGTGTTACAACGGTTTGAATTTGTAAAGGTTTGTATGGGGAGGCAACGGCTTTGCTGGAAAAGTCAATTATTCTTATATTTTGTGAATAAAATCTACTTACCCTTTTGCCGTGTTGTATTCTTTGTTGTTTGCCAGCTTCGCAGGCCGATCTAACGCGATTTCGGCGACTTATCGTTTTGTGGGTTTCCACTGCTATTAGAGGGTCTCAATGGGGTTAACCGTCAACCGTCAAATGGCCCAAAACTTAACCGTCAACCGTCAAAAACGGAATATTTTTACCGTCAACCGTCAAATGGGCGAGCCAAAATTAGCCGTCAAATTTCTCAGATATCCTTAAACGATCGAGACAGATTGACTTAAATGGGTTCAAGTCATGCTGTTAATAATTGTTCGTTTTAATATATCACAGAAATACATATTTTTACTTGTTAGTCTCAAGTAAAACCGGCTAGCGACAGAACTGACTTCCGTCGGTTAACACTTCCGGTGTCGTCAAACGTCAGTCTTCACGGGTCACTTCACATGACCTCGCTATCGCTGTTCGTTTGCTCTTACAAAGCACGATGTCAAGTATTGTGATAGCCTGCAGTGCAGGCGTATTTTGGGCGCGCGAGTGCATATTTTCGTATTAGGCCACCATCTTTCTAAGATTTGGTAACTATGGAAGATTGGGGCGAGGAAATATTTGCTGAGGGAGTAGGCGTTAAGAGGCAGTGTCGCTAAGAACGGTCCGATCGATTTCGCGTCAAAAAATCATTTTCCTTTAAACTCTGCCGATGGAAACGGTTTGGTACCCAAATATTAAAACTGGATTTCTTTTTTGAAAAATATTTATTTTTGCTTCACTATGAGAGCAAACTCATTTTAGCCGATTTGAGCCCTTCGGTGGTTGATTTTAAGACCAAAATTTGTCGATATTAATGGCATTGCTACATGAAAACTAAAGAAGCCATTAAATTGATTTTAATACCTGAGGGTTTTTATACTTTTAAAGAGTTGAAAAGCAAAATATCAATCGTTTTCATTTTTTAGTCGAAGTACTGGAATCTCGAAAGCAAACCATACTATTTGGCTTACGCGAGGACCGCCGGCTAATGGTCGAATTCGAGCGCTTGGTTCGTAATTGTGGGCCAAAATTCTGACTGAGTAAAATTAATGCCAAATGAGAGGTCTAGGTTGATTCTAAAAGGTTCCTGGGCCAAACCTGCGGGTATTTCCCCGAGCGCCAATCAGCGGCAGTCTGAATTTGGCTTTCAGGGCGCTTTGTTTACGTAAATAACACTCTAATTTTAGCTCCCTTTCCGTTCTATTTTCAGTCGTTTGTCGAAACAGTCCACTATTTCGGAGTAAAACAGCGTCGTTATTGCTCAGAAATAAAAGCAGAAGTTATTGGTTGCCTTTTAGGGAGTTTAGTTTACAACTAAGAGCAAATATTGGAAGAATTTTCTTTTCTTTCATTGACACGGTACTTTAAAGTGACCGTAACAGGTGGTGAATAATTCAGGCGCGTAATTCTTTTTTTTTTTTTTTTTCAAATAAGTTATTCGAATTGGTCTGAGCAGTAAAATTTTGTTTGATCTTTTCTGTTTTTCGTATATATATGTAGCTACCTTATTTAATTTTAAGTTAAGATATTATATTAAAGAATGTTGAAGTCGCAATCAAAAAGTGGCATTTGCCGAGTTCTATTTCTTAAACAGGCCATGGCGTATCAGTTTATTCCTAAACTTTCAATTTTTAAGGCTAACTGTTACCTGTTTTGTTTGCTTGTTTTTTGTTCGTTTGCTTGTTAGTATTTTTCAAGTAACAAAGCGCAATCAAGTAAACAAAAAGCGGCATTTTCTGTCTTGAAAAGAAAAATGAGAACGAGGCGTATTTGTCACGTCGTCACGCAATAACTCAGTTGCCGAGGAGAAAGATAGGAGTGCAATATGGCTGCTTGTTTTTTACATGTGAGATCGCGAGAGTTTGGAGAATGCGGGGAGTTTAGAGGGAGCAAGGAGCTGGTTACGTTAGAGGAGTGTAACAGCGACATTGGCAATCATTTATCTCGATGTCACCTCAGTCGAGAAGTTTTATCCGAGGGAGATCTGATAATGGCGCGCGCGGGATTTTTCTCTCCGACTCAGACACAAAAGAGAGAGACGGTGATCTGCGCAAAACATCGAGCCTATCTCGGCCAATATTGGGGAAACAAGACAAAGACATCCACCTGTCGATACCCCGAGCACAAAGGAGAAAGAAAATGTGGAAAAACGGATCGGGCATTTTCGGTTAAACTGTCGAGGGAAGTAATGGAGGTATTCGGCGTGCTTGTTCCTGTTGGAGCACGTAAGTATTGTGATATATAGAGGTAAAACTTAATACTATTAATACTTCATTTTCCAATACAATTGTTTAATGTCTTATTAGCATTTACTGCTGAATATCTTGCACCAAATATCCTTTTACCAGTCTCCCCGATTAGTATTGCCCCCCTGGCACGCAGCAACACTTGGAGACAGACTGACATTCAGTGCAAGAGAGAAAAATCGAGCGGAATAAAAATCAACCTCATTCGACCGACTGTCTCAAAAATCACATTCGTAAATTGAATTATTTCAGGGATCTGCAATAGCTGTAGAAAGGCGCACTCTGCGAGAGTTAAACACAGCTGGCTGAGGCCAAATAAAACCGAATCAGACACCATCGATGCCAGGTATTATATCATATTTTCCATAGTTTATTCAGCCCGTAGTTGCATACTGCAAAGCCACCAAGACGGGTTTATGCAGTCACAGACATGGAAGTGACAAAATCAATTAGAGCGTGAGAACGCTTTCACGGGATTGGCTGGATGAGAAAACTTATCGTGAATGCGCGGATCTTATTTGCAAACCGCTGTGCTATATTTTCAATCAGTCATTAAATGTAGGTGTGTTCCCAGACGACTGGAAGTGTGCACGGGTCACTCCACTATTTAAAGAAGGGGAACGTGATGACCTAAACAATTACCGCCCAATTTCCGTTATCCCGGTTATAGCCAAAGTGTTCGAAAGAATAGTTTATAACCAATTATATGCGTACCTAACAAAGCATAACGTAATATGTAAATGCCAATCTGGTTTTCGCTCTATTCATTCCACCGTTACGGCTTTACTTGGGGCTACGGATACTTGGGCTTACAACATTGACCGAGGAAAAATAAACGCTGTTGTTTTCCTAGACCTAAAAAAAGCTTTTGATACAGTTAATCACGAGATCCTTTTATCTAAATTAAATAATTACGGCATACATGGCATTTCTTACAACTGGTTTAAGTCCTATTTGGACAACCGCACTCAAAAGTGTTCCATTAATGGATCACTTTCTAAAACTTGCTCACTAAGTTGCGGCGTCCCTCAAGGGACTATTTTGGGTCCATTGTTGTTTTTGCTATATATCAATGATCTGCCAAACTGTCTAACGAATTGTATGCCATGGATGTACGCAGATGACACCCACCTAACATATGCGGGTGACAATACAGGCGACATAGAATCAAGACTTAACCATGATCTAGAAAATGTTAAAAAGTGGTTGATAGCAAACAAACTTACCCTGAACATGACAAAAACCGAATTTATGCTGATTGGATCAAGGCAGAGGTTGTATGCTCTCACATATCCTCCAATTCCCGAGATTAATGGTGCTCCTATCACTCAAGTTTCTGTTGCTAAATCCCTGGGCGTGCTTATTGATAATAATCTTAACTGGAGTAGCCATGTCGATAAACTGACAAAGAAAGTAGCTTCTGGAATTGGAGCCCTCAAACGTATAAGGCATCTCGTTCCTCACACGACATTGCGCTCTATTTATCACGCTTTACTTCAACCGCACTTTGACTACTGCAATGTCGTCTGGGGAAACTGTGGTATCACGTTACATGACAAATTACAAAAACTGCAAAATAGAGCAGCCAGAGTTTTGACCTTCTCTAATTTTGATGCAAATGCTAGCGAGCTATTCAAAATTTTAGGCTGGAAAAATCTAGTTAGCCAGCAACAAATTGCGCTGGCCACAATGGTCTATAAGTGTCTTCAGAGGCTAGCACCGGAATATCTATGTTCTAAATTTACAAACCGCGAATCTGTTTATAGTTTAAGAGACTCTGAAAGAAAGCTTAATGTTCCGTTTCCGCGGACAAATTATTATAGAAACAGCTTCAGCTATAGAGGTGCTACTGTCTGGAATAGCTTACCCCTCAAAGCGAGACAAGCAGAGTCTCTTGGGCTTTTCAAAAATCTGATTAAAGACATATTTTAGTATAAAGCACGGCATTCATGGAAAGCAGCCTTAGAATTAATATAATATTATAGTAATTGTATTTTATTGTAATCATTTTAAAATTTTACCTTTTGTAATTTAGATTTTAGCATTGTTTGTAATCTTAGCTGATGATTTTACCGTGCATATCATATCAAATCATGCAAAGATAGTCAAAGATAGTAGGAGTCGGTTTTCGGGTTGAGAATATTGTTCATCATAGGGTGCGAATTGATCCAGCTAAGCTGGAACATTTTCTTTTATTCATAGATCAGCCCTACTTTTACCAGGATGTTTCTTACGGCACTAGAACCGTTAAACTTGACTCTGGCCAAGAAATGGTCATGCCCAACGTAGTACGCACAGTAGGGCGGTCTACAATGGTGGAGCAGTACCATCAACATTGTAGAGAGGTAGAGTATGAGCCCCTCAGTAAATCTACGTTATATAGGATTCTGAAAGTACGAGGACCCTCACAACGTAAGTCACTTCAAGGGCTGGATAACACAGCAGCAAGTGGCGCAGAAAGCTTTGATACCCTTACCAAGGTAGTGGGCGATTTGGAACAATGTGGCGCCAGGCACGAGTGGTGCGAGGAAACTCGAAATGACCTAAAAGCGGGAAAGCGCTCCTTGAAGACAAGCTATCGTGCACACTGTCGAGACGACAGTGACGAATCTCCTCACCACTGCAGACAGCACGCCCTCAGCGACATACAGTGTGCAGAGTTTCAAGCAGCGTATCGTCACGAACACTTGGAAGTTTGCCCTGACTGCGAGAGACTGGAGGCTACAATGGAGTCTATCCTGACGCAGGTTAGGGAATCAAAAGACGTCCAGTTCTATAGTCAAGACCACAAAGACACTGCTGTATGACACTGCCCAAGCACAAGAAATGATCCTCCAATGGAAGGCACACATTCTTAGGGCTGAAAACCAAGACCTAGCGAAGACGGACGCCGTACTTTCCGTTCAAGACGATACGGTATTCATACTGATGGACTGGGCTATGAAATTCACACAGATGCGATATCGAGAGAAACAATCGGAGTGGTTTGGAAAGCGCGGTATGAGCTGGCACATCATTAAAGAGAGGAAAAAACAAATAAGGTACGCCTGATGACTAACTGTATATTATCAGCTGTCTGCAATGCAGTAAGCCTTGGGTTTGTGCTTAGCTTTGGAATTTTATTTCCGGAGTTAATTGACTATTTTGAAGAGACGAGAGAAAGAGCAGGTTAGTCTTGTCCAAACCAGCCGTTGGAGATCATTTAGAGCTGGTGTCCTATGTTTACCTGTTTGATAGTTGTTCACAGGATTCATTCGCCGTCCATGCGATATTGGTAGACCTCCTGAAGAACGTCAAAGCTGTCAAACCTCAGATCACGGGAGCATTGTTGAGATCGGACGGAGCGGGATGCTACCACAGCAACACCCTCATCGCACCTCTGCATCGCATTTATGAGTTATCAGGCATAAAGCCGTTGAGGTAAATTATATTAGTTTTCTAAGTTTGAGGTTATATAACTTGAGCAGCTGTTGGTTTTAGTGACCAGCAACCAGCGTTCTCCTGCTCAGCCAAGACTCCACCTTGCGCCTGGCTCCAGATCGCTGCCTCGCCCTTCATATAAAACCCACGCTGAAAAGGCTTATTCACCTTTTGAGGGGGATTGAACGAGCAAAGCTGCGAAAACACCTTATCAAGGACTTGCTTTCTTAACGAAACTCAAATAGAAACGAAGCCTATTTTAGAGTATATAACGTTTGGCAGAAAGATCTATAAAGACCTCTTAACCCCACCCCCTCTCCCCTTAAACAAAGGGACGATGTGAAAGAGGTCAATATTTTTTTCCTCAGGGTGTTCTTACTCAGCGCGCTACTCAACGCACGCTAATAGGTTATTGTTCATTTCCTCACTCAGGTATGACCTATCGGAGCCGCAATTTGGGAAAGATGTCTGCGACCGCGTTATCAGCCCTTTGAAGGGGGCGATCCGGCGTTACTGCAATGAGGGTCACGATGTCATCTCGGCGGCAGACATGCACAGAGCTCTAAAGGCACGACCAGTTAAAGGGTGTACGGCTGCAGTCTGTGAACTGGACAGGACTGGGCTGGAAATCAAGGTCAATCGTATCCCCAATTTTAGCACTTTTCACAACTTCTCGGACGAGGAAGACGGTCTCCGAATGTGGAAAGCGTATGGTATCGGTCATGGAAAGTTTGTGTCTTGGTCCGATCTCAATGTCCAAGTCCTAAGTACGATAGCCCTTCAGAGCGCCGGTGTCGACTTGCAGTTTTGGGACGTTCAACCGAGAACAATGGAGCTAAAGAAAGAGTCAGATACAGAGGCACCGCTGTTCGAATGCAATGAATCTGGCTGTTCGTATACCTTCCAATCTTATGAAGCTCTACAAGACCACTTGAACTTTGCTAATCATGACCCTATTAGCACAAGCGAAGAGAGTGTGTACGATAAGTTGCGTCGCGACTGGGTGGCCAAGTTTTCATCTCTATCAATAAGTGACCAGAGGGAGAAGACCCCGACAGTGGGAGCTAGCGGCGACGCGGCGGTAGGAGCAAGATCTAGGTCAAGACACTCCACTGCAGGGTGGGCACTACAAAAACCCAGGGGTAGTGGTCAGCGGTTCTCAGAGAATGTCAAATCTTATCTCCAGAGTCGTTTTAACGTCGGCGTGCAGACAGGACGGAAGTACGATCCCGGTCAAGTCTCAGCAGAGATGAGAACTGCAAAACAATGTAATGGGACAAGACGATTTTCCCGAGCCGAATGGTTGTCGAAAGTACGAGTGCAATCCTTTTTTTCGCGACTTGCAGCAACGCAAAAGAAACAGGTGTCAAGGGCCACAGCTGGAGAGGACGAGGATGAGCAACTGGAACAGGAGGCGCTGCAGCGTGAACAACTCGAGGAAAAGGAGAACGACATCCAAGAGGTTCTCAACGAAATAGGACTGACGCATCCGATCACATACGATGGCTATGACATTTGTGAACTGACCAAACAACGAGCTTTATCGCGCTTTACTGTGAAAAAGCTAAAGACCATGTGCGACTATTTTGAGCTCCCACGGAAGTCAACAGACAGAAAACCTGATTTACTTTCACAAGTTACAAGTCTTGTGAAGGACTATACCTGCTCGTAGATATGCTGCGCTAGTAGGCACGCCTAGACTGGGACGGACACCATTTGAAAAGCCCAGGGAGGGTTGCACACTGCATATTTGCCATGCATGAATAGTATTGTTCCCTTTTTTATTAAGTTCTTACATTCAGTTTTTCTCTTTTTGTTTTCGTGGATTTGCCGGTCTATTTATCTCCCTCCAGTTTACTTCCCTAATGATCCGTCCCTAAGACAAAAATGTTCGTTTGAAAGGGACAAGGTGCACTAAAACAATAATCTAGCAAGGGAAGGCTCAGGTGCTATTTCTTCATTGTTTCATTCTTTAGGTACCGCTAGTTGACCACGCCCTTTTCGCTGTCCCATTAGCCTGCGAAAGCGAGCGTTTCTGTGGGTTTCGGGAGTAAAAAAAGAAACAAAAAAGCAGAAAACCGAGCGAGGAGCGAGGGGCGAGTTTTTTTGGTTTGTTTTATTGTTGTTGTTTTTTTTTTTTGCTTCCGAAACCCACGAAAACACTTGCTACGTCTACTGTTCCACTAGAGAAAACTATTTTATCCGTTTTTCTAAGGGGTGAGATGCTTGTTGAAAATTTCATTGTAAGGCGGTTCTGTATTGGCAAGACCGATGCAATAAAGAAACACGAGCGTTCAGAGTGGGTGCAGAACGGGCGATCGCGTGACCGGATTGTAATTTCAGTGTAAATTTGGTCGCGTGTCTCGCACTTGACTAAGACAAATGAATAATATATTAGTTCGAAGCAAGAATTAGATCTATTAGACCAAAGCCAGTTTATATGGTAGTTGACTTTACAAACCTAGTTTAATCTGATATTGCAGTTTGTAAATAAAAAGTAACAATCAACTAGCGATTCGCGACTTAATCGTAGGCCTAGACTGAAAACAACTCACTCATCGTTTCCTTTCAAGTAGTGCATGTTTTGAATTCAACTGCTAAAA
>NC_090894.1:1967962-1970462 GCF_036669925.1 Montipora capricornis
AAATTACGGAGAATGTATGGAGATAAAAAAAAAGAATATTAACAGATACCAAGTCCAGTTCATCTCAGTTGTGAATATGAACTTATTTGTTTTGTTTATGAAGGCGGAAGACAAAAAAAGTACACTCATGTACAATTAATCTTCCTTTGATTTCAATACAAACCTTTGAATTTCCCGCCATGTTGCCCTGATTACCAATGATGCACTCAAGACTGGTCTGTTTGAATATTACTGCGATAAAAGATCGCGCTAGCTACGCAGGTTAACTTTCCTTACGCCGCTTCAAAACAATTTTGATAAATAAATATGACAGGAAAAACATTTTTTTTTTTCCAAATTCAATCATATGATGAGATTTCTATTATCCAGTCAAGAGCGGGTCAAGAGGAGGGGCATTTTTTTAGAAACACACAGCAACCAGAAACCAGAAACCTGCACAGGCGTTAATATGAAAAATGTGGATGGAAAAGGATTTCTTTCCCCGTGGGAGTATGCAAGCCATCATACAGTGGATCAATCTTTCAAGATTTTGTAAAGTACTAATCTGACTAATAATGTTAAGTATCACTTTGCACTATTTTTGGAGACTGAATACAGTTTATTAAAGCCTACTATAAAGTACTGCAAACCATTTAAAGAGCACTTAACCTCAAATATATTCCTTTACTAAGCTCAATCTTTCCGCCTTCAACAAGCACATTTTACCATTTTCCACTTGAATTTTCACATTTTGTGAGCCAAAAAAATAGCCGTAATTTTGACCAACGACCAAGCTGAAAGAAACATAGGTCTATTCTGTATTTGACGTCAAAAACTGCAATGTAAAAAGGTGAATGCAAAGCAGTTTGTGACGTTAAATACAGAATAGACCACTATTTTTGCTTACTTGCGTAACTTTAACGGCACCCAAAATGTGAAATTTCGAGGGGAAAATGGTAAAAATATGCTTGTTAAAGGTGAAAAGATTGAGCTATGTAGCCAAAAATATTAGAGGTTAGGTGCACTTTAATGAGGTTTGTGTAACCCAGCCACCTTATGAGATTCACTTTCAACAATTCTGCACTACGGTTACGTTTTTCGCGGCAAATTTGTTCTACTTCGAGGAATTACATATATATCTCGGGTAAATAGTCATGCATGTGACCAGAATCACTCCGGTGACCTATACCCAAGATAACCTTACCGCTGCAAAATTTACCTCTGGAATGCAGATTACCTCGCCATGTGCAGCTACGACTATTGGCTGCACCCCCAGGACCCTCCCCCTAGATCAACCCCTGCAGATTTTAAAATCCCGTCCATCAAACACCCTTTGCACGTCCAATTAACTCGTGTTTAATCCGGAGATTGGATTTCCTTTAGATTTGAGAAAAGAAGCGTTTCACATTATCAGAATTGAATTTAAAACAAATATACCATGGTGCAAAATCTCGATGTCTTTGGCTTTCGGCTGGCTTTTCCCCATGATGCATCGTGCTTGCAATGCACAGCCACCAAAATGCATTGCTTGGAGCAGGAGTCGCAAAACAAAGTGACGACTGATTAACGCAACCAACTAATCATAAATATTTCGAAGGTTACATCCTGTCTTTCACCTCCCCTTTCACGCAGTTCCGGTCCATCCTTAGACTAAAAGAAACAGCGGCTACAAACATAATGATAAAGCGCATTTTACTTTTTGACTTGACGTTTCGTATGCTACAACGTACATCTTAATTTGTTCAACCGTCACTTCTGAAGATGTACGTTGTAGCATACGAAACGTCAAGTCAAAATTAAAACGCGCCTTATCCCTAGACTACTTGGTCTATCAAAACCTACGCAAGAGTAAAATTTTTCTAGTTGTCGGGAGTCAAGTAACTGTGACTATAAAGGTAATTTTTAGGGAATCCCTCTCAAGTACTAGCTATATATTACACCTTGCGCAATTCTACAAATAGAGTTGTTATTCCCCATATATGGCCCAGGACAGAATACTTAGCCTACGCTTCAGTGGTGTGAAATCGTGGAATTCTTTACTAAGCGAACCTCTTAAGCTTAGTTGTGAGTCACTCTCATCTCGTTCATGAATTGAACGCATGACGTATGAGTCCATTGGACGTGCAAAGGGTTTTTGATGGACGCGATCGATATTAAAAATATGCAGGGGAGGACCCAGGGAGAGGGTGCAGGGGATGCGCATCCCCCCCCCACCACCCCACAAAGCATCTACCCCATTCCTTAGTGGTTCACCCCCTCCTACGAAAAATCCTGAGTCCACCCCCGATCTGCAAGGTGACATCAATTTCTATCTTAGATAAATATGAACGAAAAACTTGCACATTTTTTAGTCCTTGTATCAATTAAAATCACGGGTATCAAACATCATTCTCAAGATTGAGGTCGTTAATGCTGATGTCAAAGTTGTTAAGAGAGAGTTGAAGATTTTGAATTTCTAATATGCGCATTCCACAGTGCTTGATGTTATGTAAATATTTTAGTTAAGCATCAGTGAATAACT